>NC_142674.1:26890254-27190254 GCF_964200805.1 Pocillopora damicornis | reverse complement strand
GCATCGTACTGCTGGAGGAATTGATCCGCAGCAACCGGGCTCTGGCGAGCGAAAATGAAAAGCTGCGGCAGCAGCAAGAGCGCAGCAACAAATCGAACTTAGAGGCTCTTCAGCGGATTGAGAACCGTCTTGAAACTGGTGATAATGGAGCCAAAGTCCGTCGGCGCCAAAATAGACAGAAGCGAAGGACAATAGTAGTTCCACCAGCTTGTCGAGTGAGTAGAAAAACTTAACCGATGAGCATAAATAATGTGATATATGTTCATGATTTGCTGAATTCAGTTCTGTTTCGTGGAAGATTTGCTTTTATGTTGAGTACGTGTTTGGCGCGCAAATTATATGCATAACTCAATTATTTAGGCGGTAATCATTTGGCATAATTATGTGTGGTTACATTTACTTGATAATCCCCTTTACCATAAACAGGTCTACCAGAAAGGTTTTTTCCTCCCTGTTCTTTCAACGAGAATAATCCAGTACGAAAATTCATGTTATTATCTTTTCTCTTGAACCCTTTTGACTTCCCCTGTTTTAATCACACAGATGGGTACTTGTGTAAAAAGCGTGGAAGTAGAAATAGGGGAAAGGTGACAAATTGATTGTTGAAATTATTTCAATCTTTTAGAGAGCTGTGAGAAGGATATATAAACTTCTTTTAAAAAAAGACGACTTTGGTGGATTTTATCTTGACGAAGAGTGAGTAACATGTTATTATATTCAAAGATATTTTACTTTATATTGATTAAACCGTGAAATCAGAGACTAAGCTGCTGCTAGAAATATTGAGATGTTATGTGAATACCTTATTGTTGTTGCTTTTGTCTAAGTGTTAATACTGTTAAAACAGAATACGTGGCTTAATCACGGTGTTTGTTCTTGTCTCAGAGTAAATTCTGATAACAACTATGGAATTTTTGAGCGCACAGTAGAGCAGGTTGTACATCAACAGGGAGGACCTGAAAAGTGTCCCTGGACAAAGGATATCATTGAAGGTAGCTATCAATAATCATAGCACATGCATTTCACTTTCATTGGGGTGTCATTATGATTTTTTGCAGGTGGGCATAAGAATTTGGCACTTAAGCGTATTGATGTATATCTCTTTTATAACAAGTTGAATTTCACTGAAGGCCTTGGCTTACAAACATCCAGACAAAATCGTGCTCACAGTTGGTCAATTTGTCTAGAGCCCAGTCCTTAAAGATACCCCTGCTTTTAGTCTGTACCATCAGTTAGTGTCTTTAATCACTTTTCCTTCAACAAAAATTTCATCATAGAACTAGCATTCAGTAACACAGTTAGATATCATGCAACTTCTAATGAGCACCCTCATTATACGTTTCAAATATTCCTATGTGGCCAGCCATAAATGATTATAAATTTGAACATTGTCATTTATTTATATGGGAATCTTTTTATAATCAACTTCTCATGGCATTTTGATAATTATTTCTTTGAACAGCTGCTTTACAAAGATATTTTAAAACGTGCCTAGAAACACATAAGCTGAAGAGCAGTAATCGCTATGAGGCACATAAACAAAAAACAAGAAAGAGTGGTCGCCAAAGAGAGGTATTTATTGGGATACTATTTTAACATTTTACTTTTCATATACCCTGCTGTTTCCCATTGAATGCATTTTTTTTTTGCCACTTCAAAATTGGATGGCTTTGCATATAGACACTTTAAAGGGACTGTGTCCTGTCAAAATTGTTTTGTGCCTATGTCATTATTGTTAAATGAATTATGTATTCTAGTCTGTATCTAGAGCCTTCCTTACAAAGAAAATCTTTGTAAAGTAAATTTGGTAATTGTATAATATTATTTTAAAGATGGATCTGTAGTTGAGGAAAAGAATGAAAAATATTAAGATGTGATTTGAGATCAATGATAGCTTGTATGGACCATTTGATGAAAAATAAAGGACAAGGAGACTCTATAGTATAACATGCTTAAGAATTCCATTCTTACACTGTGTGCACATGCATATCAAGAGAAATTAGTAATTTGGATCATATTTTCCATTTGAGGTCTTATAATACCCTTCTCATGCTTGTTGTATATTTTTGTTTTTTCAGAAGTTAATGAGACGAACTACAGCCCTGGAGCTGGTCAACTGGGCTGACCAGCATGAAAAGGGGAGTGTGGCGGAGGTTCTTGTGATGGAGGCAATGAGCAGTGAAGAAAGCTGTTACGAGGAGGATGATGATATAAATAACTCAAAATTAACAAAATACTCTGTCCATCGCCTTCAATGGGAGAGTAGAAGAATGAAAAAAATAAAAAAAAAACTTGATAAGGCCTACAGGAAAAAACTCACTTCAAGAGCTAAGGAGAGAATCCTACCCAGAGTTGATGGGCAACCTTCTCTGAGATGCCCACCAACTGAAAATTTTCCAGGGTGGGCAATAAGACAGTAAAAAAAATTGTTTTATCAATTTAAGGTGACAAATTGATTGTTGAAAAAAGTATTAATCAGCCATGTCTAGAATGAAGGTCTTTTAAATGCCTGCGTGAGACTTCTTTTTCATTGAATATGTTAATTAGCAATTTTAATGGTCTCATTATCTAAAGTAAGTAATTGTGAATTCTTCAATTTTATATTTTAATTTCCTCCATATGAAATACTTTCTTCCATATTGATGTACAGGTCGGCAAATAATTGATAGCTATTGCAAATTTAAATTGATTTAGAAAAATGTACTGATTTTTTAGATTGATAGGTTGAACTTATTTTTTATTGTTAGTATCAGTTCAAATTGCATTTCTTAGTGGCTGGATTTGAGAGTGAAATTTGTGAATTAATAGCTTTTTGTGTAGTGTGTTGCTACAGCTAGTTATATTCTGTAGTTCTTATATTTTTATATTGATAAAGATTCTATTCTATTCTATATAGATGACTGAGATTATTATGTGAATTATACATTAATGAAAGAGGAATGCTTAATAAAGTATGACAATTAGTAATTCAAACATTTTGATGTCTCTTTTTTAATTATGTATGTGCCTCAAATGAGATATCCTCAGCTTTATTGTGGGTTTACTCTATCTCGGGAGGAAGTGAGTTTTGAACGAAACTATTTCATCACTGCAATTTCAAACATTCTGTAATTACTTGTATGTGTGATGTCTCTTTTTCTAACAATTTAGAAGTTTCCCAAAATATTATAATTTATCATAATATAAATGTGGGTGTGATTAAGCAAATCAAAAGTCAATTTAAGGTGAAACCTACAGCTTTTAGAGGCACTTAAAGGTCACTAAATGATGAATTTTAACAAAACTTGAAATTTAAGAGGACCTGAAAGTACAACTAAAGATGAATTACAACAAAACCTGCAACTTTAAGTAGTACTTAAAGGGAAACAAAAGATTAAAGAAACCTTTAAGTTGCCTTTACAAGTAGAAGTTTTGGCAATTAAAGACGAGTTTACGAGAATAAGGAGGATTCTTAAAGTCAATTAAATGGTTATTTAGGTTTACTTTCATATGATCCTAAAGTGTTCATGAAATGGTTCATAAGGAGACTTTAATTGACTTCTGAAAGTTCAATTAAAGATTCATTTCAGAACTTTCGTATGTCACCTAAAGATGTCTTAAATACTTCTAATGTTAACCTTTAAGTTACCTTTAAGGAAACTTAATTTAGTCATTTCATCCTGTGACACTTTTACACTAGGTGCTTGCTTTCAGCACGAACTTCACACGGGACCACATTTGCTCCCAGACTATCTCTGGCTAAATACTATAACAGGTACTGATAAGTAAACACGTAATACCTCTTGAAAACCGTCAGGAGACGGATTGTGCCTTTCTGTGTGAGCGTAACCGGTTTTCATGACTAAGCTATTGAGTCATTCATCACGCCCTTAAAACCAAGACTATTGCCGAAATGGCCTAGAGTATATTCTAGAGCTCGTGTGAATGATTTATTCGTGATACATCATTACACATTCCACGCTTTGTTTTTGGAAGCAGATGTAAACTGTTTGTGGAAAAAAAAAATTTTTGTTGAACATTGATAAGGGCTGAGACGCGCGCTTGTGTTTTCATCATAAAGTTAAAGTTCAAGAGAACTTAAAGTTTGGCTAAATCTCGTTTTTTATTATTCTCGAATTTACTAATACCAAAATATAAGCCATTTAATCAGCCATTTTTGTGGCTTCCTCAATTTATGAGATATTTAATTTAGTCTTATTTGATATTCAAGCATGACGCATTTTAAAATAAAGGTTAGACATATTCATCTTGAGGTTTTTCCTCCCGATTGTGGGGAAAAGTCAGCTGAAAGAGGCCAAAAATGCAAAAGAAAGCAGTGGTTCACTGTGACTGTATGTATAGAGAAGTCAGCAATAACTGAGGCGGCGAAAAAGGAAAAGAAAATAACAACCTTACTTGTTTAAAAGCGCCGCCGGAAATAGGACTAAAGGGGCCGCACAAATGTACGGGGTAGACTCTTTTAAGGTTTTATTCGACAAAGTTGCTTCGCACTTCGCTGAAAACGGTTTGTTCAGTCAATATGCGAGTTATTAGATTTACGTATGAGAGAACAGGGCATATCGAGCAAAGACAAGTCCACAATTAACGTTTATTTATTAATTTTGTTTATGCATGGGCGATCTTTAAATAAATATTAGAAACCCGTCCAAAATAGATAGAAAGAATCAATTCTCAATCAATATCTCATTGTGTTTCATGACAAAAAAAAGAGACTAATTGATGTTATGTCTTCCTCTTCTTCTTATTCTCCTTCCTGTAAAGAAAACATGGAAAAGAAAAAGAAATTTGTATTCCTCCTCATATTGCAATAGAGTTTTCGACTCTGTAAGTGCAATTGCTTGTCAGCATTCAATGATTCCTTATTGATTAATATAAAAATTCGCAAAAAATTTTTTCTTTAAGGACACGGAAGATCGAATCACGAACAACAACAAAACACCCTGGCTGTGTCCTTTACTGCCTTTCTCACTTCTGTGATTTTCCAACAGTAAAGAAAGGGATTCAGAGATGAGTTCAGATAAACTAAAGTTTTCGTAAAGAGCCACAGAGCATGAATTGCTGATCCACTAAGTACTGTATGTCTTAATATCGACACAATTATAAAAGGGGTGTAGCATGCCACTAAAGCCAACTGCACCCAAAATATGCTGGAAACTGTTTTCTGATATTGTTTGATGTTTAGTTGAACTCTTCCGTTTAATCTTTGTTTTGATGAACCTTTTGCTGTCCATGCACGTACTCTTCCCCTTCCTGTACCTTTTACTCCTGCTCCTTCTTCTGTGGCTGTTCTTGTCCCCGTTATTGCGCCTGCTTCATCTTTTCCTACACCTATATCTTCTCCTGCATTTGACCGTCCTTCGCCAGGGTTGTCTTCTACTTCAGCCTGGTACCGCTGTAATCTCAGGTGGATCTTTACGTAGCAAAACACGGAAGTAACCAGAGATACCACAACGGCCACAAAAGCAACAATCTCCGAAACCGTTTGACTCCAGACACGAACCAATCCGCATAAAACAGCAATTATCCAGCATAAAAGTATAACAGCTTGAGTTCGCTTTAGTGTCACAACTTGTCTGTATCTCAGCCTCAATAACAGAACAAGAAGTCTGTCAACACTGATAGCTGTTGATATCAGTACAGTCACTCCAAACAAAACATAGTTGGATATACAAACAACCTCTTCGACGTAATACACAATATCTATGTCGGTGTTACCAAGATCAATGTAAAGAAATAAAACAGTCACGAACAGAGGTTGTGAAAAAAGACCCACACAAAGATCGGTAGCGGCTAGACATTCAAACAAGACCTTTGCAGCGTGATGCAAAGAGGACACTTTATAAAATGTTAATAGAAGCAGAGCATTACCAAGAGATGCAGTGAAGGAGAGGACAATGTTGAAAGCGAGGAGAAATGCTACTACTCCAATTGGTAATTGTGAAGATAACTGGCTTGGGAGGGTCGCCATTGGCGCTCACGTTCAGACTTGTGGCTCTGTCTTTCCCTCTTTTGGCAGCAAATGAACGTTTATTGGGTGATCCCTATTCGATATAAGAGTATTATTGTTTTGTTGAGAATTTTAACAGTTTCTATTGGATAAAAAATTCCTCCTGTTGTCTGATTTTCCGATGACAAATGTCACAGCTATAATTAGACTTGTTTTTAACTCTTTCGTGTTTTATTCATATTCTTTGAATTTTCATCATGTTTAGTAAGCAGGTGCCACATTTATTTAACATACAAATGACGTAGAATCTGTGAATTATTTTTCGCCAATACTTTGTAGAGCTTTCTCAACAAGTCAGCTTTTCTTTTCAGTTCCTGACCCATGTGTGTCTTTGCCCTTCTTGGCTATGCTCGTTTTATTTTCAAGGTAACATATTTGTGGTTCTTTTATGATAAGCAAATGCTTTTTAAATGAAAAAATTTGCATAATATACTTATGCTAAGGAACATCGTGGTCAAATCTCATAAATAAAGACATCACTGAGCTACAAACAACAACAAAACGCTCTGATTGTCTTCTTTACTGCAACTCTCACTTCTCTGAAAAATTAATTATTTTGCCACGAGTGTGTTCCCTAAATTCAGAATTTATTAGCCAGAGCCAATTTGCCGGCTCGTCAGGATATGTCAGTGAGTAGAGGTACTCTTTAACTTCGCGAAAAACATAAGCGCAAGGCTAAAAAATATTCGTGAAAATCTTAGCTCGATATTACTTTTTCCTCTGAATGAATTCGATTAAGGTTTAAGTTTAAAAGAGAAAACACAACTTTAAAATTAATTAAATTTGCTTTGAAACGAGTTGGGTGTGGTGTGCGGAAAAAAAGTGTTACCACCGCAAATAGCCAGCTGAAAAGAAACAATTACCTCCATGCTTCTTTTGAAGTAAAAATGAAGAAATAAGCCACACGAAATATTGGAAAATCACCGTAAAAAAAGAAAACAAAATGGTATTGACCGAAAACCCTTCAACTCTGTTTTTCTTGAATATAGAAAACCCCCCTTCTGCGGTTGAAAGTCTTACATGGCTAGAGAGACTTAAACATCACCACCTGCTCATTTCGGAAACTAGATTCGTTCTTTCGATGTTCAGTGTGGTGTTCAAGAGGAGAGTTCTCAACGCCTTTAGCAATGAAAGAGTGGTAACTGCTATAAAATAACATGGAGAACCTAAAGGAAAATACAAACCAAACAAGAATTAATCAATTTCGTTGCTTCACGGGCGTATATGATCGAAGTCTTATTATGTTTGTTTCGTCATTGATCTTATAATTTCCATTGCAGCCATTGTGGGAAATGGTCTCATTCTTTTCCCTCTCTACAAGATTTCTTCCCTTCATCAACCATCAAAATGTTTGTTCAGTAATCTTGCATGCACTGATATCACTGTTGGACTCAGTTTCCAGCCGTTTCATCTCCCTTACATAATTTCCCAAGAACACTCTGCAATTTGTTACCATGGCTCGCTCATCAACCGAACCTTGGGGGTTATTTTCTGTCGCGTCTCTGTCCTCACACTGACTGCAATAAGTACAGACAGACTTTTAGCTGTTTCACCAAGGTTAAGATATCGACAAGTGGTAACTCTGAGGCGAGTAGTCCTTTGCTGGCTTGTTTGCATTACAAGAGGAATAACAAACCATTCTATCCTTCCTATTTATTTGATAATCAGTAACATGTGTGTAATTTTTTCCATGATGACTTCTACTTTCTGCTACATAGCATTTTACATAAAAAAAACTCCACCGTCAAGAAGCTCAACTCCAAGCTTAAATTATCATTCCCAAATTGTGATACAAGTACATTTTTCAAAGATAAAAACATAGCAGAATGACGTGCTCATTGTTGAGTTGAATTAACAACTGAAAGATGGAAACTTAAAAGCCGCGCTTCAAAAAATTGCAATATCACTGTCATCATCCGAATCATCATCACCAGATATCGTGATTTCAATTTCGTCGTCATCATCATCATCATCGTCATCATCATCATTTTCATCATCATCCTCATCGACATCGTCATCTTCCTCGCCACCTTCGTCGGATTCCTAAGAGAAAAAAGGCATGGAGTCGTTATTTTATTGACCTACATCAAACACGTGTTGCACTAAGTGACGTGTTTTTGAAGTATGTTCCCAAAGTAAATTAAAGTTCATCTCTGCTTTAGTGCCAGGGGGCGCTATAGTCCACAACCTAACAAAGTGCAGGATTTTGTATGCAAATAAGGCACGACCCAATCACATAACCGAATCCGCCTCCAAGATGGCGGTTTCACTTCTCTTTGATTGGTTCGTTCCTACGAATGTTGATGTGAAAGTCCTTAAGATTCTCATACCTGCTCGTCCTCGTCATCAGCCCTACGCAGCCGCCCGACCTCGTACACCCGGCAAACGCTTTCGTCGGTGCTGGCCTGATTCTAAAAAAGAACGTTGCCGAATTTATGATATGAAATAATTCACGTGAACTGTTATGACATGATGACAAGATCTTTACGATGATAGTTTGCAACTTATGCAATCATGAAATGACAAGTAAAGCCAGTCAGATGGTTCGCATGGCCAAAGTTTCTCCCACTTCTCGTGGCATGAGGTAGCTGGGATTACTGCTAGCTCCTGAGCTTGCAGTGCAGGCGTTATATTGGGGCGAGTTAACGTTAAGAAGTTCGCGATCGATTATTTCACCGGCCATGTTTGACTTAGAGTTTGAGTGGAAAGTGGAAGGAGGGGGCAGTGAAAGGCGAAAAGACGCTTGCTCGAAGAGGCTGTTAAAAAGCGAAACACCCCATGACTAATTGTGCCTCACCGCATTTTCGGAATTAAGCAAGTAACCGTAACCACAAGAAAAAGAAAAAAGAAGAAAAAAAAAAGCGTAGAGCGGATGAGTGAAACTGTGAGGCAGTTTTTTTTCAGCGCAGAGACAAATGGCTTCGACGTAACCTTTTCCGAGGACACAGATATGAGCTGATATTCGCTGCATCCTATGTTCTTTGAGTGTAGCTTCCGTTAATCCCTTTGGCGATGTTTCTTCCATTTGATCGTAAACAGTGCTTTGAAGCAGACACACTTCTGCACTCGAAGGTTTGTTTTATAATTAGTTTTAAAGCTAACCAGCATCTGAAAAAGAAAGCTTTTCCTAAAAAAACCAGTGGGTAACACTGCCAGCAGATCTTTTCCAGTGACCAGTGTGGAAATTAAGACTTTTTGCTACCCTCGTAATGCGCGAGACACTCCATGTTCTGATGAACACTTGAGAGATTCCCTAAATCTGTCTACAGCCGCTTCCTGCTCTAAAAAATTCGGTTTTTCTAGGCAGCTTCCTCGTGAATGAAATCGGAATTGTCAACTACGCCTTCGAAAGAGTTCACCCTCTTTTGTTTTTCCCGCAAGATAATCATGAAGCAGTTTGGCTAGTGATTGACAAGTAGAGCTAAACCGCACCAATCGGCTCAGGTCTTACGATCAAGATAAATTGAATTTAATGTTTCATAGAAATCAAAAGAATCCTCTTACCTCTGAAAAAGTGTCGGAGAAGAGGGAGAAAAAAAGAGAAGAGAGGAAGTTAAGCAGGAGCGGGAGAGGAAGAGGATGGGAATGAAAGAAGAAGGATGGAAGGGAGGAAAACAAAACAAGGCAGAGGTTTCCGATTTTTAAGCTTACCTCAATAACGGCTACAAAGCTGTCAGTTATATCGGTACACAAATCAAATATTGTCTTCTTAACGTCGATTGTAGCTGTTTGAAAGCAATTGAAATTTCCAACATCATTTTCTCACTCATTTCGTAAACGTCAAGATATTTCAAATTAACTGATAACGAGCGCCAAAAAAAATTTCTATTAAAATTTGTAGCAAGCCCTCCTGCTCACCTATTGGTTGATAATCTGTTGCGTCAAAGGTCCTGAACGAGGTCTCGTACGGTCCAAGGAGCCTGGAAGCTAGCGGTATTTCCAAAGGATCCGAAAGATGTTTTACTATAAAATACGGAAGAACAAATACCGCTCCCTTCAGTCCAGAATTCATTTTTTTTTTTCATTTTTTGAGATATCAGAGGCTCTGAGGGACTTTTCCCTGAGGGCCCAGTTATGTAAAGAGCGGATAACGCTATCCGACGGATAGAGTTTCTAGCGGATAGCGCTATCCAACCTTCGAAAGACTGGAGCCGGAAGTTTTAGGGTTATGAGTGGAATAAAAGAGCTAGAGCTCTTTCACTTTTCCAAACACCGCAAAAGTTGCTAAATAATTGATGAAAAGTTGAAAAATTTCCTTACGCAATTTTGGATGTCTATAAACTGCTAAAAACCTATGGAACCATAATCCCGGGTGAGTATTCTGTGCTCTCAATTTGAATTTGAATATCGAGATGACAGATAGATCGCAACTAAAAGCTCACGACTTGGACGCACTAAAACCTCAATGTCGGGTCTGGTTTCCTTCGTGAAAAATTAATAAAGTATCAACAAATTTGAGAAGTGTGTAAACAAGTAAACATGAAATTACCCCCATACATGACGTCACCACTGTTATTGAAGATCACGTGACATTGATCTAGTGAAGGACACGTGTCCAGTAAATGGAAAGAGCGAAGATCCCACTGTTTTTAGCGTTAAGGATAATTGGCAAAGCAAAAGGCACACTGTTTATTTGAAATGAGTTGCTTTGGACATTCTAAGGGGTTAGTGTCACAAGAAACAGCAGTGCTTCGTCAGTTGTGAGGGCGGGGAAATAACCAGATAGTTTGGTTTTATCGACTAGGTTGATGATGTAAATTGGCCAGCAGATCACCAAGGATATTCAGACATAAGTTTATGCGCAGTGGATCAGTCAGGTTACTGCGTATTAGTTCCCGAAAACGCTCAAGATGAGGAAACAATAAACTTTTCTTATGAAATAATAGTCCTTGATATCTATCTCTCTCCTAATTCACTGTTAAAGTAAGAAGAAGGAGGTAGAGTGATTTTTCGAGATCCGTGAAAGGCCGACGTTGTGTTCCGTTATTTTCGCGAATCTGGACTCACTGCTTTACAGTCTAGCATTGGCTCGTTCTTTAAAAACAAAAAAAAGGATACAGTCTCTGAATTGATGATAATCTCCAGCCCGGAGGAGTGAAAAACGCCGCAGACAAAGTTGTTAAACTTGTCAAACTTGTGTATAACCCGTTTGCCTTTGACATCCCATAATACACCGTCGTTCAATACCAGGTCGTCCGTGGGATTGAAGAAGGCGAGGTTCTTTGAGTAGTTGTTAGTGTTGTTGGAATCGTGCAGAGTTAGTACCCGCTGACCTGTCGCAGTGTCGTAAATCTGATGGTTGAATATAATCTAGTGAATAATATCATCACACTCTAACTGCATTCTAATGCTCGCAGTTATCGAGAAATAAAAAGGGTGTTTTGGCAGAGAAGTACCACAAGCAATAAACGACAAAAAAAAAAACCTGAATCAAATACAAGAAAACATTGGTCAACCTTTACTAAGGTAATCACAAGGCTTTGCCTCCAATTTATCAACGATCTACCGATAAAAATCTCGAGTTCGGCGCCTTTAAGTTTGACTAATGTTTCAAAAGGCGTATTTGAACTGAGTGACTTGAAAGAAAAACCAAAGTTGTTTCTGAAGCATATCAAAATAGCAAATTAAAAAATTATCAAACACAGCCAAGAGGCCTCAGAACAAGGAAACTGAGGCGCAGAAAAATGATCTTGGCCATGAAGTCTGAGCGAAAAATACTTCTTAAAAGTCCATGTATTCGAGACAAAAAATGATCGTGTACAAACTTGGGCGAAATTGGTGATTCTATCTTGCTATCCCGTGTTCACGCAGTAGCAATTTCGCTGATCTATTTTTCCTTTTGTAAATGTTCTAGATGAACAGCGACAATTTGTCAAACTAAGGCTGATCGTGATGTATTTAGAAGTGAAAATGCATCAAATGTCTTGAACTCACATGCGCAGTAGCGTCGTGTGTGCCAATAATTCTGTCTTCTGATAAATTACTAAACTTTACCCAGGTGTCTTCGCTAAATGGATGTCTGAGCCAAAGAGAAACAAATAAAATTAGAAAGTAAATAACATTTTTTATCAAATAGAGAGATAAATGTAACGACAAAATATTAAAGTTCGCCTACTGTCACCGTGTTATTAACACCAATCCGATTATAGGATACAAGCCATGACATACACCAAAATTATTTCCCATTTTGCTTGTTTTGATCTTGGGCGTCAATTGCCGCAGGTGAATTAAGTTGGAATCATTGCTCGTCTCCTGTAATCTATGAAATTAATTTGTCTAAGTGTCTTCTGTAAAAGTCGTAGCTCTGAAAGAATAATGTAAAACTTCTTCTTGTATTTCAGCGAAAGTCAAGTCAATAAAAATTAATGGTAAAACATAGTGAAGTACGTGTTTGTTTTATGTTTCAGCGACAAACATTGTAGTTTGTTAAAGGTGAGATACAAATAAACCAAGCAGAGACACAAACAAGGACGTTCCTATCCAATGTACTAGTGGTACGAATCAAACAGGTTTTCAAGTTCAAAGACTTACTTCATTTCGAAAACGTCTCCAAATGACCAAAGAGCACAGGGAGGCAAAGAAGACGAAGATGACGTCAATAAAAGTTCGCGGTCCTAAAAATTGAAGAATGAAGTACAGAAAGACAATTTCAGTGATAAATGAATTCGTGAACACAACCTGAAACGGTCACATAAGCCTTAGAAAGGTTCATAACGTTGCGAAACGCGCTGCAAAACTGATGAATAAAAAGGGTTGATTGGTTTCAGCGAAATATATGGAAACTAAACAGTTAACAAGAAAACTGAATTTGACCGAATGTTAAGTAATTTAAAAGCAGTAGCGGAGCTGCCTTGTTTGTGTGGATGTGGACCGAAATCCAACATCGAACCTAACTTGTTACCATTTGATTGTTGTTGGGTTGGGGGAAGGAGGGGTGGGTGCGCCAAAAAAAAATTGTTGAAAAACATTAATGAAACTTTCGACTTTGTTCGAAGTAGAAAGAAAGGTACTTTTAACTATATGAGGAGGGAAACTTCCATGTTGTACTCTTACTTTTGAACATTGGCACATGGAAATTGCTCTGTCTGCGCTACAGAGATAAGTCGCCTCTTCCTGAAAAATGTAATTTTTTTAAAAATAAGTACGTGAAATACAAATTAACATGAAAACCATGCACTGAGCGGTTTAAATCTATAAAAGAACCAAAAAAAAATATAGGTGAGATACAGCTGACAACTTAACTTGTCACAATCAACGGCTAATTCATACACATGTAGCTATTTCAAGAAAAATTTGGCGTTTGACTTGAAATCAAAAGGTGTAAATTGAGTTTTGTACCTGTCCAGTTATTAAGTTGTATTCCTTCAACTCGCCTATTTGTGATCCAAGTAAAACAGACTTGCCATCGGGCTGAGGAGAAAAAGTAAAAACTTAGGTACTACGTTTACATGACCTCACAAAAGCCACTACTTTTTTTTAAAACTATAGTAAGGATAATTCTTACGGGTAGAAAAAAAAGAAAAAGAAAAGAAAAAGGAAACACAAAATCATAATTTCCATTTTACTACGAATCAGCCAAATGTAAACGACACAAACAAGAGGTTCAAACCGTTTGACTTCTAAGAGTGACCAGCGTCTAATTTCTCTATACAATATCACTCCTTGAATCAAACATTAGGATCACGAGAATAAAGAAAATGATCACCAAATAAGAATCTCTTGATTTTTAAACAAATTCTCTTTGTCAGCACTTTAGGGATTACATAGAGAACAGTACGGAGAATATGCATACTGATGTTAGCATGTAAAGGGTCAAGCCCTGAAGATACATTTTTGAAGAGTAAATTTGATGTCTGAAGAAGTATTACGTTTCGTTCATCGTAAAAAAAAAAAAAAAAAATTAAAAAATCGGTTTTCAGTTTCAATTGGTTTTAATTTTCTTCACTCTCGGGAACCAGCCTTTATTTAACACTTGGTGGGAGGGGTAGGTAAATTTTTGGGGATCCCACGGTTTTTAGGGGGGGAGCGGAGGGGGGTTAGTCGTCTTTAACAGAGCTTAGAGGAGCAACTATAGAATTGACTGCCAATGAGGTGGGATCATTACAATACTACAGAACTTTAAGGGGGGATCAGGTGTATTTTATGGTGAAACAAAAAGAATACTCCGATCCCCCGCCCCACTCCCTTGGAGGAAAATTGACAGGCCCCTTCTTAAGTTTACTTCAACTGCTTCGTGTTTGCCAAATTTAGCCAACCAGGATCTTTTCTATCCTTGGGAGTGGTTAGTCCTCGAAATCAGTTATAGATCTTAAAAATCTCATTGAATGTGGTAACAGAGAGACTTACTGCAAAACATGCACATGTAAAGAAGCTGTTTTCTTCAGTATCGCGAATGGCCCTGAGCGGTTTAAATCTAATGGAGAAAAACACAGTTAGACACAACCGAGAACTAAACTTAAGACAATCAAAGACTAATTGTGAAACTTCGTCGGTAAAATGCGTCAGAATTCTGTAGAGGAACATCATCTTGAACATTATCTTGAGCAAACTTAGCATATTCGAATCGTTTCCTTGAGTCCAAACCTATCTGCTAATAAAACTGAAAATAAAACACTTCAAAAGGAGATCAACTAGTGTCACGTCCTTGCACGTGATAAACTCCACTTCTTTTGGTCGACGCGAAGACGATAAGCCGGCGCTTTTGAAAAACACGAAAAATCCACTCTGTTCAGAGATTATGGAAACCTCCGTCACCTGTGTTCAGAAATACCGTTTACGTGTGGACAGGGGTCTGAGAATCAGGTTACAATGATCCTGTTAAAAAAAACATTAAGAATTTCTAATAAAGCGATACGAAGTACAAATAAGGCATCTCCTACCTTCCGTACATAAACCGTCTGTTTAGTCTGGCGCCGTTAAATCCGCCATGACGCGGAATCACCTTCAGGTGGGAAAACATTTTTCAAGATTGAGTACAGAAAAATGTTGAGGGAGATCACTCTGGAATAGGAGCTGACACGAGTATCAGAACGACCTATTATGATGATGAGATAAGTGTTTCCTTTGTCCGCCACCGTGGCAAAATAGTTTTGTTTGAAGCTAAGAACAATAGCAATATACATACTTCTCTTCGCTTTAACCTCGTCGTCATGTTCGATGGTGCGTAATATCTGTACTTTGGTTCAGGGCATTTGTGGGGTCTGACGATAGACAAATCGGAATAAGTTGATTGTTTTAAATAAACGGGCAAACATTCGGAGAAACAGTTAAAAAAAAGGAAACAAATACATAAAAACGGTAAGGGAGTGTGAAAAAAAACCAAACAAAACAAGAGAAAGTCTATTCGTCTAGTGACCTAGAAAACCTTGTAGGCAAGAAATAATTCTTACTCACCTACCGGTCTACCAGGAGGAGCATAGGGTTTCACAAACCCTTTATATAAGTAGCTACCGTTAAAGAGATAGGCGGTGGCGATTACTTAGGGGTCGTACAAAATTCGTAAAAAATCTCAACGAGGTAATTTGGTATTATAAGTCGAGTTGGTCACCACTTCAGTCAACGTTAGCCCTTCGTCATCGCTCTGACGAAGGGCTAACGCTCGAAACGTTAAATTCGGAACTATAAACGTTGGCTAATTTACGTTATCAACTCAGTTTATAATACCAAATTACCTTCTTAAACTCTCCAAACAACAAAGCACCACAGTTCTTTAGAAACTTTCCACCTTTAAAATCTTAATAGGAGGCACTACGATACCATATTTAAGCGAGAGTGGAATGCGCATAAGAAACTCTTAATAAAACTACTGGTAATCCTCCAAACAAGCTGAAATACTTTTTCAGATGTTTTAGCTCTGGCATACATGACTTACCGTATTAAGGAGAATGGAGGGCCAGCGGACACAGGATTGTTACACTGCGCATGCTGTTCGCGAAGATACCGCGTCACGATCATGTCCAACGTAGGAGGTGACGGTGGGCGTGCAGGGCGAGAAAGATCGGAAGGTAGAAGCCGCTGACCAAAACAAACATGCAAACAAAGAAATCGATCGACGTATCATAAACAATATTGTAACACAAAACAATAAAATAATAATATCGTAATAATCAACAAATTATTATCCTTTTCGATAAATAAATTTACACGAGATTAAAAAAAGACTTTTTCCATGAATTTCTTTGTTCTTATGGCAGGGGTGGGATAAGCACACGCCAAAATTATGATCAGCATTCAGATACAGTTATCCTGACCGCTCAATCATCTAAACATTGTTATTACCTTTCCTGTTGGTGTTCCAGGGTCGTTGAATCGGTACCGCGTCAGGGATGGAGTCCCGGGAATGCTAACACCAGAGGAGGCCGTAGAAAGGCTTGAGGAGTGATTGAATCGAACCTGTGTACAGTGACATGGGACATGACGGTAAGCATACGGTTAGTCTTGTACGAAGAGATACGATCCACATTATGAGCCTGACTGCTTGCCCGCCTGATTCACTTGATCGACCGATCGACTGACCGAACGAGCGAGCTCTAACCTACTGAACGATTTACTGGTTGATTAGCTGATGGACGGACAAGCCGACTGACTGATAAACGAACAGCCGTAGTGACGGACAGACTGACTAACAAACTGACTGACGGGCTAATTGACTGACTGACGGACAGACGCAATGACAGACAGGCTAACTAACTAACTGACTGACGGGCTGATTGACTGACTGACTGACGGACAGACGGAATGACTGACAGACTGATTGTTTGACTAATTGACTGACTGCCTCACAGAGACGGAATAACTGACAGACTGACAAACAAACTAACTGACTGACGGGCTGATTGACTGACTGAATGACTGACAGACTGATAAAGGAGGCAAGTTTCTAAAGAAGCGCTGTGGTGCTGCTTCGGTGGGAGAGAATAACAAAGTAATTCAGTATTACCAACTGATATGATAACGTAAATTGGCCACCGTAAAGAGTTTAAAAGCAGACGTTTCTGGCGTTAACCCTACATCAGTCGCTATGACGAAGAGCTAACACTCGAAATGTCAGCTTTACCATTTATGGTGGCCAATGTACGTTATCAACTCAGTTCATAATACTAAATTGAACGACAGACTGTCTAACGGATGGGCTGATCGACTGACTGACTGGTGGATGGACAAGCTCAATCACTTACTAACGGCTGACTAACTAATGGACTGGTGGACAAAGGAATGGAATGATGAAATGAAGGCCAGATGGACTGACTTAATTTGTCGATTCTTTTTCCTGTAAAAGAATTTCACAGAAGAATTTCAGAAAAAAAAGGACAAATTTGGTCATTTTCATCATAACCCGATCACGCAGACTCGTGCCATGATTAAATGACTTTAGAAAATGCGATCGCTGTTACGAGATGATTGTATTTTCCTCATGAATCAAGGGACCTTGTGATCACAGAATACACTTAACAACGACAACATGCAACACATACTTTCCTATTAGTAGGAGTGTAAAGCAGATTTGATTCAGGTTTTGGGTCAGGTAGATTGGCTTCTCTCCGTAAAACCTCTGCAGTCTCATGAAGTCCTAGTCCAAAACAACCACACCTTTGATTAACAAATGAGCCAAACACCCTCAAGACTAGAACAAATTTAATTCGAGTGTCCAAAGTAATCTGGGACGCTTCGCCTTTGCTCTGCTAAGGGCTGTAATTGATCTAGACAACTCACGCCACCTTCTTAACCAATCAGATTCAAAACTAAAACCAGTTGCGATTTTGTCACCCGCGTTTTCCCGCGCTTCAGGAGGTTGTTTATTTTTACCTTAAATTCTTATTGGCTCCACGTGATATTTTTCTTCGTTCTGATTGGTTGTTTTGATTGCTATAAGAAATTCAAAATAAGAAGCAGAGACTTAACTACAAAGAGGCCTTACAACAAAGGTTATTCCTACTAAATTATAGAAATAATCCAGCTCTGCATAATTGTTGGATTGTCAGATGACTTGGGACTTTCGTTTCTAAATTTCAAGAGTGTGTTATGAAGCGGGGTGTGATCTAAAAATAGGTTTAAAGGGAAATTCTTCAGTTTGTGATTCCGCCCCTTGACCTGATTTTCTCTTAATGCTCCTCGACGCTCCACAACAAACCTTGGGTTGTGAGGTGACTGTGAACCAGTTGTAAAAGCTCTTTTGCCGGATATGAAATATGAGTCTGCGCAACAACATCAGCCTAAGAAATTAAAGGCTGATATTTAGTTATTGGGCTGTACAGGGTTTGGAAGTGTCCTACTTAAGAGAACATCGAAATAAGTAAGAAAACCGACCCAACAGAAGCTATTGGGTAAGAGAAGTAAAAGGACAATTCAAACTCTAAAACTGTTAAATTTACATATGATTTCTTACTGGGCTGTTTTAATAATGCTCTAGAAAGCATTAATTTCTTAATTTCCTCTTAACTTAAAAGTATTTAGATGAAAACCGATAGTCTGACTATCTTACCTACGATCAAATGTTTTCTTTTGGGAGGGGATGGCAGAGAAACTGAGGATGTCCCTCCTCCCCTTCTCTGAAGAACAGAGAAGGCCTGAAGGCAGTCTCGATGACCATCCATTTTTAAACAAGAAATACAAAGAAGTAGATTCTGATAAATTCTTCAAATCAAAATCATCGATTGTTCATTATTTAAGCAAAACTTTAATCATCGAAATTAGACTTTTCCATACGTTTGCCGTTCAAACAAAAGTTAATGAGCAGTGAACTGTCGAGTAAAGACGCTGTTGAAGGTCTCCGCCCTCCCCTGTTTGAGACGACAGCTTGTGTCCATTTCAAGTTCATACCTTGTTTATTCTAGACAGGGACGGGACTGCAGAGGACGTAGCCAGAGATTTACCAGTGACTCTTTCAAGTAGCTCGGCAGCATATTTGCAGAAAAGGGCGTGGTCAGAAGCATTATTCTCAATGATCGGCTCTCGCATCAAAACTGTCAACAAATTCAAGACAAACGACATTGAGTCCACGTAAATGAAAGAAATGAAATGATGTTTTAGAAGGTCAACATGGCTGTAAATAAGTCAAGATAGCTGGATATTTGGCGAGCTCTTTTTGGCACTTTTGTGAACTGAGACGAAGAGTCTTGAACTAGACAAAAGCTCTTGACTGATTAAGTTGTTCAATGAAGGAATTACTACATAGCAAAATTATTCTGCTTATATAAGAATCAAGAATGACTTGTTTTCTTTTAAGCGCTGGAAAAGAAAGCCATCTGTGATGGTGAGTGCTCGTTTTACATTTGAAAAAGTGTTTTGACCGTCCTCTATCGATTTTTACGACTTCTTTGCTGACGTTGGCTAAACATTACAAACTTTGTATGTCTTCGCAATGCAACCTTTTATCTTGCGCGAGATAAAAGCGTGATACCCCAAGCGGATAAGAGCTCAGGTATCTATCAGAACACAGGACTCGCTTCATCTTGCCCACGGGCACGCCCAGTTGTATAATATACATGGTTGGACAAGTGTGAAGAAAGCAATGCGCAGTGCAATACTCACTTTGTAACTGGCCGCTGTTAAACAGCTGTAGTTTTCCAATGACTTGTCTAATCTTGTCGCTCCTCGATAAACCACATAACGCTTTACAAGCCAGAGCACGAATACAATCTGCATCAACCAATGGCGTTTTCACCATCAGTAAGGAGAGCAGAACCTTGATGCCATTACTGGCCCTGACACATCCCCACATCTTGGATAAGATGTCGTCGCTGCTTTTGAAAGCCGGCTTGGATTTCGACTGAAATTTTGCAACAGCTCTGCTAATCTGCAAACAATGAAGACAAAAGTAATCATCGCGGTGACGCCAAACACTACTTAAGCAGTTGAAAAAACCACTGAAAAAAATCAGGCCTGTACCGTAGTTAAACGGAAAACTGGAAAAAAATGGAACAACGCACTCGGCCTAGCAGCCTAAAGCCTTAAACACTAAGTACTTTTAAATTCAACAAATATTCCTAACGTTTGAGTAGCAATTCTTTCATGAACTTTAATCAGCCTAAGACTGGGAGGAGAGAAGCGTTGAGGGAGGGGAGGGAGGGGGTTGAGGAACCGTGGAGAGGTAAACAAAGATTATTGTGTTGACTCCGATATTGACTCAACTTTAAGCGACTTTGTCATTACCAAGACAGTTACAAAATGAAGAATTTTCGCCTGCTCTACCAACAAACTACGCCTGTAACTCTGTTTCTTATTTGTTTTTGCTTGTTCCTTTTTGTTGCTTTTTTTTTTCTGTCGCGAAAATACTTTGAGAAACTCATGCGAGAGGGAGGGAACTAAATCTGAACGCGCACAAACCACTTACCCTGACTCGAGGACCGCACACACAGTTACAAATGACGTGGAGAGCGGCTTTCTGTACCTCAGAGTCATTGAGTAAACTCCCTTCAGCGCAACGCAGCAGAAGCCTGGAAAAAAAGATTTCTTAATATGACTGAATAGAGAGTATATAAGCCTTCTGGCCTCTTGCTACCGAATGTTTCCACGGGTTATTAAAATAAGGTGACTAAGAACACTTCTA
Organism: Pocillopora damicornis; assembly: GCF_964200805.1. Classification (NCBI taxonomy): domain Eukaryota; kingdom Metazoa; phylum Cnidaria; class Anthozoa; order Scleractinia; family Pocilloporidae; genus Pocillopora; species Pocillopora damicornis. The sequence continues at coordinate 27,169,699 of NC_142674.1, read as the reverse complement.
CTTCTTCTGATGATCACGAAGGACTTTTGATGGGAATTTTTCATGTCTAAATTAATTATTTTCCCGTAGATCATACCTCATTCCTTTCTGTTGTTCTCCTGACGGAAGTTGCACTTCTTCACACAGCGCCATCTGAGCCTTAGGACCGACTGTCAACACAAACAGCATCTCTAAAGCAAGGCGGGTCACGTCGGCTGCTAATCGGATGGCGTCCGCTCTTGAATGGAGCAAAGAAACAGGAATGGAGAGGATTAACAAGCTGTTTATACGCTTTTAATGTAAAAAATGTTAGTCGAGATATTCAGAGTTCACAAATAGAGCAAAATATGCCAGTAATAACTATTAATTTCCATTAAATATGGAACAATTACCCATCAATGATATTAACATAGAGCAGTGGACAGGCCTCAAAAATGGCATTTAAAATGCAGGGAGAAAATTTGTAATATCATAAGTCGACAATACGAAAAGCTTCTTGTACCTTTTTGAAGGCAGTAGAAAATCATTACAACTAATGTTCTGCTACAATTTTGATTTTTGAATCATCAACAACTTCAATTCCTTGAGTTGAAACAATTTCCGACAATTTCAAAGTCCAGTAGCACAGTCCTACAAGCAGACCTTTCTTGATTTTCCTGGACTTGTACAAACTCTGGAGAAATGATAGCAAAACCAATGACTTACCTATTACTGGTCACTCCCCAGTCTGACGACAGGGAGATCAACTGAAGCAGCAGGGTGAAGCCTTGAAGTCTGTTCATCATCTTTAGGATAAAAAGAAGACATGTTAAATAATAGCGAGCTTGAGCAGTCAGGAAGGCAAAATCGAGGAAGACGTCGACTGAAATGATGAATTTTTACTTTTGGTTAGAATTTCGCGAGTGGCTGGATGTGTTTAGCGTCTCTTACGGGGCCACAACTTCAGCATAACATATGTAAGCAGGGTTGAGTTCCAAATGTAAGTTTTACTAATTTGGCATCGGTGTTTCCGTTCTCAGACCACGCAAATTTGGGTGATTTCACGTTGTTGTTTTGCAGAGAGCATCTACGGAAATATACAAAGTTCTAAAACGCACGTGCTGAGCAATAAGATCTTTTGTTTGGCCTCGTTTCAGGCCGTAGTGGTTTGCCACAAATCCCTAATAAACACGAGAAAACGTGTGCATTCTGACACAGTAAAGACCTCAGGCGGAAGCCAGTTTACACTAGTTATGGGTAAATTGACAAGGTGTGTCTATGCTTATGAGCATTGGTGAATAAAATGAAAAAATAAAAACAAAAGCAAAACAAAACAAGAAACGAACAAACACACAAATGAATGAAATTGCTTCTCCAATCTATTCTTGAGAGCGAACCGTATCCACTGGACTGAAATGCATATGTAAACTAGGAAACTTATAAATAAAATAATAATAATAACAATAATAATAATAATAATAATAGTAATAGTAATAGTAATAGTAATAGTAATAATAATAATAATAATAATAATAATAAAACCAAAGAGAATAACAACTAACAACAACAAAGCAATGGAAGTAGCTGTTATGGTGTCCATCGAGGGGTTTCATAACCTACGAGTTTGAAGCCGGAGCCTTGGCAAGGAACATTGTATCGTGTCCCTGTGAAAAATACTATAACATTCTACAGAGGAGTATCAGTACTACAATGTGCCCTACACTTAATAAACCAAGATACCCCTCTGCGAAATAATCAACCACGACCATGTGACGCTGTTTTTTCTTTTGCGTTATTTTTCAGTTATTACCTCAACAGGCTCCCAACGCAGTGTTGTTGGAGCATACTCTAACATCAACTGACAGTTCTCCATTACACTGCTGTGAGACAGGGATGCAGCCTAAAAGAGAACAGTTGCTCATCAATATGAGTTGAACAAGATGATGCTAGGCTACCAAAGACAAAACTGCGGAACAAACAAACAAACAAAACCAAGCAGACAGACAAACAGACAAAAACAGTATCTTCTGCGTAAATATTTAAGACGATTTGGAGTGTTTGTAAGGCGAGGTTTATAAACTTTCGTGCTAAAAGTAGAAAATTTACAAGGACGAGATTAAATGTTACGCAAAATACTACCAAAAATCTTTTCCAGGTTTAAGTTAATTTCCAACCTCTCTAAACTAAAACAGCCGAGCAGGCGTAGTCCTTTTACATAACATAACATACTGAATTTGCTCATCTGACGATACACAAATTTTCTCCTAGAATTAGGGAATAGGCTTGGAAATTCACCTTATACGCTGGAACTGGAACTGGTGGTGTTCCACCCTCGTTCCTTGCAATAGATCTCCTCAGCGCATCTGCCCTGATGTGAAGATGGGCATCAAAATATCTCCGTAGAGCCATGCAAGTGTGTTTTGCTGTCTGCCGGCTGCCAAACACCTCATCATCACTCAGTAGTTCTGCCTCGTCGGGACGAAGGATTGAAAGCGTACTTAGCTGCCAGACAAGGTTAAACAAAAAAAAGATTCTTTTAGGATGGTTTGCAGCCAGAAATATTCGTTGTTTTCAAGATGCAAACGCAAGTGGAATAGGACCGTAAAATGGCTTGAAAAAATTTAAACGAGACTGCGCAGTCTGGAAAATGCAAACACGGCGTGCACTAAAAATACTTGTTAATTCATAGCGGTCGGCATGTCTCTAAACTACGTTTCAAAAGTAACAAACCGTGATTTTTTGAAGTGGAGGTGGCTGGCTATTGGTGGACATTCACTGAGTCTCGAAGCCGCGAGGTGATTATCCACCGCCAGCCATCGACACTGAGGTGAATATTTGTTTTAGTATATATTTAAAGAGTAAGATAATATAGCAAAAAGGATGATTTTAACTCATTTATTCCCGCGATGATTGCAATATTTCCGCGCGCAAATCACGCGCGAGTTGCTCGGAGGTGAACAGCAACGGATATTCGGAGTTTGAGTAGCCAATCAGAATGGGCCTTCAACGTTATCCACTATTTTTGTGTGGGATTTCCCACACTTAGTCAACGCCCGCGAAATTTATTTCTTTATTTATTTGTCCACGAGAGAGAAGTGCTTGTCACGTGGTTTCTATTTGCGTTCAGTGAGCCGTGAAGACTGGATTCCAGTCGGCGTTTTTTCATAGTGTATTGTACGGCGGCCATTTCCCTTCTCAGTCGTTGGGTTTTGGAAAACTTATTCGGAATTTCATGTTTGTTTCTTGGGGATTTTTGTTTCCAGGGTAAGGATAAGTCATTTCATATTTTCACGGGTTCTTTGCGTGCTTTAACTTTTCAATTTTGTTGTGGGAGCTTCACGATTAAGCTCTCACGAAAGGCGATTACGTTTGTACACCTGGTTTGTGTTCTTTCTTTCATAATCTGAGGCGTTTGTTTCGTTATTTCTTCAGGTGTCTATAACAAAAGATTTTTTCACGTAAGTCAACACGCTGAAACGCGGCTTGTGTTCAGTGCAGGTTGCACAGGAGCTTTTACGCTTTCACAAGCCAACATTTATCGGCTTGGACCTTCGGTGCGGGTTGTGTCAGATTGAAAGGAGTCATTGTACTCTCGCAAGCCAACATTTGTCGGCTTGAATGTATTTGTGCGGGTTGCGCTTCAAAGAGTCTCAGGGTGTCTCAAAGTGTCTCACGAGTGTTTCAAAATGTCTCACGAGTGTCTCAAAGTGTCACAAACTGAAAGAAACTATTGTTTGCCTTGAACTGTCAAGAGTGTTATCTATTTTAATAAACTGAGTTTCTAGTTAGTTGGATTGTTGTTGTTGCTCGCTCAAGCACACAAGTAAATATGGGGATCTCCATTGACCAATTCCGTGCAAGGATTGGATCTCATGAAGATTTACATCCTGATTTTAGTGAAAACTATGACCTCTTTGATGATCTCAACATTTCATCAACATTGCTGAATAATGAACCACTAATATTGAATGAATTACCTGATTTTGATTTTCGTCAAATGGTCCAGACACCCGATAAAGAGCAAAAATAATTTTTTTAACACATTTTACATCAGATTAAAACCTCAGAAACCCCTTTCTACTGCTTCCTCAGTGGAGGGGCTGGTGTTGGCAAATCGCATTTAACAAAAGCTTTGTATCAGGCAGTGCTCAAGTATTATAACACTAGAGCTGGTGATGATTTTCATCAGATCATAGTTATACTATTAGCTCCAACTGGTAAAGCTTAAGGGTGACACTTTTCATAGCACTCTGGCCATTCCTGTCAATCAATCACTGAGAAATTACAAACAGCTTGATTCAAGTAGACTAAACACTTTGAGAAGTAAATTGATTTTTGTTGATGAAATCTCAATGGTAGGAAATGGTATGTTTGCAATACAGCTAAACAATAGGCTTAAAGATATAAAAGGCTGTAGAGAGGATTTTGGAGGTGTGAGCATAATTGCTATTGGTGACTTATTCCAATTAGAATCTGTTATGGATGCTTATATTTTCAAAGACCTCAAAAATGTAGATTTATGCTGTTCTTTCTCCCAGTTTATGGCATAAACACTTTAAAATGTTTGAACTTAATGAAATCATGGGTCAAAGAGACAGCAAATTGTTTGTAGAATTACTTAATAGGTTGCATAAAGGTAAACACACAGTAGCTGACATTGCAAAACTTAAAGAGAGCTATACAAGAAGACATCAACAACCCAATAGATGCAGTTCACCTATTTATACAGAATGCTAAAGTTGATGAATTTAAACAAAAGGCCCATAATGCAGCCACAGGAAACAAATTCACAATAAATGCTCAAGATAGTGTTATTGGAGCTATCTCTCCAGAGCTAAGATGGCATGACAAATGGTGCTGGAAATGTTGTTGAACTAGTTCAGTTACATCAACAAACCAAACCATCTGGTATTGTATGGGTACAATTTGACAACTCAGATGTAGGTCAGAAAACAAGGAATGAAAAAAGACATTTGTATGTACAATGAATTGAACACACATGGACCCCAGTAAACCCTGTGACTACACAGTTTGCGGTAGGTAGAAACAGAACAGCACAAGTTGTTAGAAAACAATTTCCACTGTGTCCCGCAGCAGCAAAAACAATTCACAGGTCACAAGGTGATACTGACAGTAGAATTGTTGTGGATTTTAGCACCAGAAATACTATTCCACACATACATTATATGGGACTCAGTAGAGTGACTGCTATAGAAGGCCTATATATTTCTGATTTGTGTGAAAGCAAGATTGCTGTTAATCCAGATGGAGAGATTAAGAACAACTGCAAAACTTAAGCTTTGCATCTCCCTCTCCATGACATAACATTTTCCCTTCTTAAACTGTGTTATCTTAATGTAAGGTCTCTTCACAAACACATAGAAGATATACGTAAAGACTTAATTTATCTAAGTGCTGATATCAATATTTTCACAGAAACAAGATTTAATTCTCAAGATAATAATGACATGTATGACATTGCTGGTTATGTTCTCTTCCGTAATGATAACCTTAATTCCAGCAATGGATCAAGGTCTTATGGTGGTACAGCTGTGTACAGTAAAATCCCATACTTACCTAGATACCCCTATTGTCACAATATACATGGTGTTGAAATAACAGTAATTAAGTTAGCAAGGTTTGAGGATTGGACAATCATAGGGATATATCACTCCCCAAACGTGCCTGTAAGACAACTTTATGAAGCAATAACTGAGGTATTAAATAACATTTCACCAGACAACAATATCATTACTAGAGACTTTGATATAAATTGGCTTGTTGAAACAGACAGAAGACCTTTGTATAATTTACTAGTGAGGGATAACCACTACAAACAGTTCATATCAACTTATACAACTGACAACAACACAGTAATTGATCATATATATACAAATAGATCTAACATTGATATACAAGCAGATGTTTTAGAAACACATTTCACAGATCATAAAGCTGTTTGGGCCTCATTTCACGGTGTCCTATAACAAATTACTTTATCATGATTTACATTGTTTTTAAGTTAAGAGAGCAACAAAAGAAAGCAGTAAATAGTTATGAAAAGAGTTGTTTCTCTTTTTTCAGAGGAATTTGTAATGAGAAACTTGCAAAACTATTAATAAGGAAATGCTGCTTATTCATTTGGTACCAGAACAGGCCTTTTAAAATTAAGTTTGAAGTCATCTTTCTAAGAGTTGTCCGGTTTAACAACCATTTACAAAAGACAAAAATAAACTACATAACACACAGTCCTGAAATTTCAAGGCAGCTCCTTTAGCATCTTGGCTAATTTCTAACTGCAACCTTTATTGACAACCCTGCATTAAACAATTATTCCACAGTTAAGTCTGCAACCCCTCCTGAAATACTCCAGGATACCAAAAAAACAACAACAAGCAAACAAACATATTAGTGAAGTGAGCAAACAACCACACGCGTGACTTTCACGTAATATAAAATTCGTGATTGCAGCATTCCCACGTGCGTAAAGTGCTTGTAACTTACGGGAAACACACGCATGTTACACCAAAAAAACCCGCGTGTAGTACAAGAGGCCGATTACTCGCAATTTCTCGTAGTTTTGAATTTCCCTTTTGTTTTTCAGAACACCCATATACCTGTACATTTTTACACTGATGCGATAGAAATTAATTGGAAAAACATTCCTTGAAATAGGAAGTCGTCCTGTATTTTCAGCGAAACAGATTGTCAAGTAAATGTTTAATGTTTATACGTAAATGTAAATGTTTATACGTTATCAGATGCCTCCGCAAAGAAGGATGTAGCCAAGCAGAAGTAGATGTTTTATTTAATTCCATTGTCCTACCTAATATTACTTATGCTCTATCTGTGCATGGGGCCTCTGAGTCAGAGCTAACTATAGCCCAGCAGTTTTTAGATCGTTGTTTTAAACGTAGTTACATATCTAAGAAATTAGTGATAGGTGACTTACTTAAAACGCAAGATCACAAAATTTGTCGCAAGGTTTCAACTATCCTGAGCCATCCTCTTAGAGCCTACTTCCCTGAGACCAAGATCACGAGGTATAATTTGAGAAATAAATCCCCTGTCATGCCCGCCATTCGCACAAACCGTTTTAAGAATACATTTTTCAATAGAATTGTTTTTAAGTACAATGTAGCTTTGTAAAAGTGTACTTCCTGTATTAGACTTTTGTATTTGTTTCCGCGTATATACTTATCTTATTTAGATACACCTAAGCTTATTTACATCCTTTTCTTTTTTTTAATGTAACATAAGATATGTAATTTTATCTCTTGAACAATAAAGACACAGAAAGAAAGAAAGTGATCAAAACAACACCGGCCAGATTATAGTCACGTGCTCGGCAACGACTTGTGGAAAGCGATCATCTTTCATTCTTACCATCAAAACAGTCACGCTTGCATAGAAGAATAACAAAACGAAACGATTACAACGGAAAGACACAAATTGGCGTAGAAAGAAATAATGCTGCAAATTACCATTTTTTTTATGTCATGTGTACATGTTTCCGTGGGAATTTCTGTGTCAACAGCTTGCTGTCACTCACAAACTCTTCGTGATTCTCGCTGTTCCTCGTTATGTTCAGCGCATGGACGATTCGAAGACGCTTCAAATTTGGTTTTTAAGTTGATCATAGCACTAATCTGAAACATTTGAAGTCCATTTCAATATAGTAAATGTCGAAACAGGCGTGTAAAGACAATAAATATCGCAACGAACAGTGCAATCATAATAGCGCCACGACTTTGGACTTACTTCTTTGGAAGGATAGATCTCGAGTTCGAAGCCGACTAATTACGAAGAGTCCACGCTAATTTGCATGTCGCAGAGCGCCCACAAAAACTCGTTTCTACGCTATCGTGTATCCACGAGTTAAAAAGTAGTAGCAGAAATTTTTTCAATTTTTTTTCAATGACTGTTACGAAAATATTTACTGCTCCAAGTATTTCCAGTATTGCCGTATAAACAAATAAATAGCCTAAGCCACCAAGAGGTAATTTATTTGTTGAAGACGATTACCAAACGTTCAAAAACACGCCAAAAAGCTTCCAGGGAGGAAAGGAAAGGCATATTGCTTGATAAAAGGAAAAGTTAATACCCCAGATCCCTCCTGTGAATCTGTATTTGTTCAAATAATTCCCACACAAAAATTACTATTCAGACTGTTGATTCCAGGCCTAATATCACCCCTGTAGTACAGTTGACTCACAGTGAGCGACAGGTTTGCTTCCGCTCAAAAACCCCTTCCAAACACTTTGTCAATAAAATCCCACACAAGTACGCATTGCGGACCTATTTTATTAATCAAGTTATCACTATTTACGTTAGTCGTTCTTTTATTTCTTTACGCATTGCAAAATATTTCGAATGAGTGTTATTAAGAGAAATTGCTACTCCTACGAGAACGGAAAGGTCACAGAACAAATAGACCTCGTGGTGTGATCCTACTCCAGGCGATTGAACTACACGATCCACGTTTCTCTGGGGTCCAAACCATGTCGTGTAATTAATAAATAAAACTGACTAATTACCTGGTTTACAAGCTTCCGCAGACCATCATTACAGTCAAACAATTCCAGCACTGCTCGAAATGAACACGTGAGCGAGAAAAAGAGAGTTGCGTGACATCTGCCAGAGTCGTGAGAACATTTTAGAAGCCACAATGCATACTTGACCAGGTCGCTCAGCACAGGGTTTGGTAGGAGGGACACCTGAAACAAGTTATTTGAAACAGTTACGGAGGTTCCGTTGACATATTCTGTTTGATAATTTCATGATCCTCTGCCCCATGTAGAAAAAAGAGCACCAAGAATTTAATTATTCGAAGTTTTTTTTTGTGGAATTAAGAGTAGTTTTGTAAGATAACATTTTTTGAGTGATTATTTCTATGTTTCTTATCTTCATCTTTTTCTATCTCCTCGTCTGCAATTCTCTTTATCCATTTCACCAGTTTTTCTTTAATTCCTTTTTTATCTCTCTACCTGTGGGTTATATGCTAGACATAAATAAGCTTTTTTTTTAGGGGGGGGGGGAGGGGGAGGTGGGGAGGGAGATTCATGAAAAATAAGCAGAGATGTGTTATTCAATTCATTGTTATTTCATGTTTAACGGAATGATACTCGTTACCTCTTTCTTTTAGAAAATCCTGCTCTGCTCATAACACACAAATCATTGGTAAGTTAAATCTGCACTAAATATTGCATTTCTTACAAGTACAAATCAGAAAACTTAAAACATTTTTTTAAATTGGAAAAATGTCTTACCCTCTCCATGGCGTCCTCATTGTAAGCGAGATAATACAGACACATAGAACATCCTGTAGCAGCCACAGATGGGCGTGGCACTTCTAGTAACCGCTGGACACCGTTATGAGTCACAAATTCTGTGGCAAACTTTTTATGACAAAGAAGGGATGCCAAATACTAAAACGACAATAAAAGGAAATAGCTTTTAAATTCTGAGGCTTTTTTGTCAGATCCCAGTCGGTACAATGCATTATTGTCTTAACCTTTAACTTCACGAATGACCAAGACAGAATTTCTCCTTACAATATCAATACAATATCAACCAGATAAGTAAAGAAAGAAAGAAAATTATCATTTCGAGCAGGATTAGCTGATCCAATACTAAGTTATCCGAACTAACATTATAAGAATTCTATGGTTGACAGTAAGGAGAATTACAAATTTGATCTGGGAGTTGAAGAGTTAAAGTAGTGTTTTTCAAGAGAGATGAATGTGGTAGAGTGTCTAAAGGTTCGTTTACACAAAAGACAGAATTGGAGTCGAATTGTTCATTAGTTGTAGGAGTGCCAGCCAACCAGAGAAAATCGAGAGTTGGAGTCGTAAGTGGAGCCAAAAGCTTGACGAAATCGGAGTCGGAATATTCCGAACAATTTCTTTTCTTTTGATTCCTCTAAGAACTCCAACGCTTATGATCCAGTGAAAACTCGATTTTCGGAATCACAGCTGAGCTAACCGATGGCTGAAAACTCCAGCAATTTATTTTTCACATATCATTAGCGAAGGAGACATAAGTGGAATCAGTATTTGGCATCTGATTCTATCGGTTTGATTTTCACAGGATCATATCGCTGTACGCTTTTTGTAAGTACACCGGCGAGGGTGAAAACCAACCGTAACTGCATGAAATTCTAGACGTACAACACAAAGCAAGACGTTACTCCCTCCTTCCTACGTACCTTGAGGGCTTCAAAGACAAGTTGTAGGTCCACCTGGCCTTTAAATGTAATGTAGTGCATGACAAGATCCAGGGCTTTAGATTCAAACACTGTCGGCAACAGCTGAGTTGAAATGTTCAAAGAAAAATGTGTCAAGATAAATCAATGGCCAAGCAATGCTCCAAGCTCAGCTACGACTGGTTTGTTGCCGTAGCAACTGATAAAATTTGCTACGGCTCAAGTAGAACCTCTTCATTCAGAACTGAGTGCATTTACTTTTGACCAAGGCCAATGCATGTCCCTTCATCCAACAAATATTTCTTACTCGCGCCAATTAGTTAAAACGCCTCACGATCAAAAATCCTTGACCCAAGTGAATTATCGTCTGACCAAGGCCAATTTATGTCCCTTCATCCAAAAAGTATTTCTTGCTTGCGTACGTTCAGTTAAAGCACATCAGATGATCAAAAATTCTTGATCCGAGTTCTTTATCTTCTGACCAAGGCCAACGTATGTCCCTTCCTCCAAAAAATAATTCTTGCTCGCACACGACTAGTTAAAACGGTCCAAACTCAAATTTTCAAGTTGTGTGACATTTCCAATTTATCCTTTATTCAGAGCCCTTTTCCCACAAGCTTCCCACATACTTCGGTGGAGAGACTCTTTCTGTTCTTCATATATCATTAAATGCTCAAGTGCTTAATTACAGCACCTACCTCCTGATATTCCCCCAAGGGAGTCAGATATTGCAGAATTAGTCTCTGCTGCATGCCAAGAGTCAGGGGGGAGAGGGAAAAGGACATAGGGACTATGTGGTACCCTCCCTTAGGTGCACAAATTACATTTCCAGTGGAACGGAAACCCTTGCTTGTTTTAACTAGCAATGGATGTTTTGCTTGTAGACAACTTTTGCCTGAAACAAAAGGAAAATATTTACAAATTTTAAGGAAACTGAGTTCGCTTGTGCAGAGCAAACCTACTTGGCATACTTCCTCCTCCCCCTTATCCCCCCTTATCCCCCCCTCCCCCCCCCCTTCAAACAAATTTTTTGGTGTCAAACTTCCATAGATGATCATTAAACATTTTAGTCCTTGATAACAATCGTTTAACTGATCATTTTATTATCAAAATCTTCCATTTGCTGACAGACAGGCCTCCTCCTTGTGTTTCACACAAAAAGTCCTCTGAAATGACATATGGTTACTGTTTACCAAAATTTGAGTCAGTTTGTTGTTGGAAACTCAAAATCTTTCTTTTTATTTTGGCTGGAAATTTATGCTGAAATATATGATAAGATTAAATATCAAACATTTATCAAAACTTATTTATAAAGGCAAAAGTAGACAGAAAGAACTCTACAAGATCTCGATGTGTTTTAGGTCTCACATCGTAAGTTTGCATAAAAGCTCCCAGCGTATACCTGGCAATTCACTACAGAATACCCACTGGAGCTCCTACTGGTGCCAGGGTCTTATTGAAAGCACTGCCTTGTCTGCCAAAGTGAAAACCCAAAGGCGAATAATTGAGCCTTCAAGTTACAAACAAGTCATACCACTCAGTTTGAAAAGACAGTTAAATCAACTTAAAGTTGCTAGGAGATTGAACTCACTGACAGAGGGACAATCAGAGTTACAATACTCAAAAGTGAACTAACCCTTTCCATTGTAACTATTCACTTCTTCCACTTCTCCATTACACAAACCGGATAATTCGCCATTCTGTGGCACAGAGCATGATGGTCCTGGCTCAGCAAGATTCACTTTCTTTATCTTGTTACTCACGCTGTTACTGTTTTCGCTCTTGTTCCTGTTTGTCTTTGCTTTCAGGATAATCCTGTTTGACAGGTCTGTCACCGCAGGCTGTGTAAGGTCTGACAAGTCCTTTAAAATGTGCAGCCGTCGCAGCATAGAGGGAACCTAAACATGTGAAATTCAACATTTAATCCTCAGCTTATAGTTTACAAGAGTTTTTCAAACAAAAAATGCAATGACTGACAATAGACAATTCCTGAGATGTGAAAAGCCAACTTTGCACTCAGACGTTTGAAATACAAATGCTGTTAACCACAAAGCTAAAAACAAAAAACCCTCAGCACCCTAACATTAATACTCATATCCTTCATACTGTTCTCTTGCATTCCTTAAGATGCTGACAAGGAGAATTTAGCTTCTTTAACAGGTGATCATTTCCTTTACTCTTGTAACCTTAGCGGTCACTCTTAAAAATTGCTATATCCAACATATTGACCAGCTCCCTGTTAGCTTGTTAGCTCAGCTGGTAGAGTGCTGCACTGTTATCGCAGAGGTCATGGGTTCAAATCCCATATGGGCCTGAAAATTTTTTTCAGGTCTTATTTCAACTACTAGTTCAGTAGTGTTCTTGGCTGCTAGGATCTCTTATAAATACTTATTTCTTCACCACAGTGCAACTATATGAATTTCATATTATCTAAAATCAAATTATTGCTATACTGACTTACCAAGGTGGAGTTTTCTTCTCTGAATACTGCAGCAATATCCTGGCTCTCCATAGCAAATGCTAAAAGACCTGTTAATAAATGATAATTATCATTTGAAGTGATACCTGATACTTGAAATTAAAAATAAATTAAAATGCACCTGCAGCAATACACATAAAAAATGAACCAAAAGGAATATTAGAATCCTCAATCAAACCATGACTATCTATATCTTAATTCTTTACACCCTAACACCAGTATGCATATTCTCCACACTGTTCTCTATACATTTCCTAATGCACTAACAAGGAGAATTTGTTTAACAATCAAGAGGTTCTTCAGTTGCTTATCATTTCCTTTGTTCTCGCTATCTTAATGTTCGATTCAGGGTTGCTATTGAAAGAAGAAATTAGATGCTAGTCATTCTCAAGGGTTAACCTAATGTAAATAACCTTGGATCACCAAACTAAAACACCCTTCTACTTGCACCCAGTTTATAAAGGTGTAAACAAAATTGAGTAAGTTCAGAAACTCAGAAGCTGTACAGGAATTAGGTGAATCTAATTTTCCCAAGGAGAGCACTAAATGCTAAATATTTAGTCAATTCAATTTTCTTTTTTTTTTCCTTTTGTTTTTGGTATGGCAACCAAAATGTTCAAAGCCTGAAGTACTGTGAAAAATAAGACCAGTAAACTATGCTATAAATACCTGTACCATATGATCTCAGGGGTTCTGAGGCTTCTCTGGCCCACTTGCATAAACGATTTAGCATTGTTTCCTACATGTACATGATTGACATCAAATTTATTGATAGGAAATATGTAGAGAAAGATGTTTTTTGTCATTTCACAAGTGTGGGACAAAGAAAAAAAAGAAAAGGAAAAGAGATCTTATTTGTTGTGGCTCAGTGGTAGAGCATTGGACCCCAGAATCTGAAGGTATAAGGTTCAATTCAACATGGAGACTCAGAATCTTTTCTTTGTCACACGCTTGTGACAAGATTAAAAACATCTTTCTCTATTTCTTTAGTGAGCTTAAACCTTAAAATCTCTCTTGTTCTGTTTAAGAAATATGTAGTTATGAATTAAGGAACAATGAAAGTGGATCTGAAAAGTTTGCATTTTTTTAAAGTTTTTTTGCACTAAACTGAGGTGACTGAGAGCAACAAATAAGATCTCTTTTCCTTTTCTGTTTTTCATGATGTAACTACATGAAATTCATGTTTTTTATCTATAATTTGATGAAATAGCAATTGTATTGAGTTAATTCTGAGTATTTTTTCTGGAAAGGACAAGGGGTGCCATGCCACAGAAACTGGACACATTGATCTGGGTTTTTACATAGAACTCAAGCTGAAGAAAGAAAGTCACATCTTAAGATTACTAAGTTAAACCCTTTGACCCCCAGAAGTGATTAACAGATAACTTCTCCCCATAATATCCATACATTATCTAGCCAAAGGTAATGAGAATACTCAGACTTATCAGGTAGAAGTTGTCATCTTGATTTAACACCAAATTCTCATCACTAATTCACAAGGAAATGTGTTGCAGCTAGAGCAGAGAATTAACAATCATATCTTAGGAGTTAAAGGGTTACGAATACCTTTCTAAACTTACCATATCCTGAAAAACTGCAGCACTTTCCAGCCCAGGCATGGCATTTAACAACACTCTGGCTGCAGTGCAGTTCAGATTAAACTGTTCCACAGTGCTCATGATATAGGAGTTCACTAGTTTGTCCATAAATTCATCATTTCTGAACAGTGTCTTCAAAAGATGGCCTAATGCACAGTCTGGGTCAGCTCTACCTGAAATGTTCATGATGGAGAAAACAAGAGCTGATTTTATTTTGAATAATTTAATACAATCAAGACCTCTTATTGACTGAGAACGAGATCTGCACTGTTAAAATTACAGACCAAGTTTTTTTTCCCTTGGGACATACATCTGTCACTTAAGAGTATGGACTGAGAAAATGAGGCTCATAAGATTTTTAATAATCAGGGTCCAATAAAAGGAGAAGATTCTAATTAAAGCCAAAAATTTAAAATTTTTCAAGCTTTTCAGTGAAATACAACCCACTAAATTGACCAATCATTGTGCATGTACTAACTGAGAAAAAATTTATAATAAAGTAATTTATTTCATTGACAGCCAGGCTATATCAGTTTGACCACATGAGGCCATCACTGTGACATGGACAATTCTCACACCAAGCCTCATCTAAGTTCTAGTGTTTTCTTGTGACTCACGTAAGTAGATAAGTACAGTGTCTCTTTAACACAGTAAGTCTAGTGAAGATTCCACCAGGAACAAAAAGTAGAACTGACATTGAATAAGAAGCAAGAACAACACTTCTCATTCATAAAAGTTTGAATTACTGCTGTTTGTCATGTGTTATCATTCTTTTTCATGCAGAGTGTGTCTTGGACCTGTTTCATTATTGGCAGGCCTTGGTTCTCTTCAACATGCATATTGTTTCTTATCAGCTTGCTGTTAATGGAAGAGGTTTACACAACAAACACTGGCTAATGCTTGAAATGTTTTGAAACTCTTTACGGAGGCCAATTAACATTATCAACTCAGTTAATAAAACCAAATTATCTTGTTAAACTCCACCACTGATGCAGCATCACAGTTTTTTCAAAGAAACTTACCCCCTTTAGGTCTGGCTATCCTTCCTAGTATCTGAGAATACCTTACACTACATTACCTAGTGTATTTGTAATAGATGTTGTAATGTATAAAACACAAATAGTGTGTAATGTGAAAAGGTAGCTCTGCACTTTTACCTGGATGCCAATCATCAAAAGGATCTGGATCTAGTTTATGATATGCCTCATTCTCACGTTCCACGAGCTCTGCTATCCTGCATGAGTGATTTTAAAATGTAAAATACTTTTGAATCTACTTTTTGCCAAATTGTTTGTTCACTTTTTGTAGAGCCCAACATGAACAATGTTACTGATCTTACAGTTCCAGTAAGAAGTCATACACACTGAGTGTGTATCACACAATTATCACGGCCAAGGCTTGAAACTAAAAACTCCCCTCCCCTCTTTCCCATTTATTTTCTACCTTTCCATGCTATGTTTTATACGTTCTGAGAGAGGAAAATGAATTTTTTTCGGTGTGTAATGACAGCGACATGCTAACCCAACTACAGTTTTATCATTGGCAGACCACCATGAGCCTCGCTAGGTGGAAGGTATCTGTTGACATGTAAGATGAACTGGAGAAACCAGTCAATCATTGCATAATTCATAATAATAATTTCAAAGCATATTAACGAATGAAACCAATTGCATTGAGGCAGCTACTTGAAAGCTTTCAGGGGTTATTATCATCGTCTTTTTTTTTTTGTTTGATTTTTTTGCAAATTTAAAAAAAGATATTACTTCTTCTACACTTCACCAACCTTTGTAGAGTTTTAACGGGTGATAGATTATTCTGATCTTCATTTCGCCAAGTATCCAAAAGGGTACTGAGTTCAGAGGTGCTACAAATAGACAATTTACCTCAACGTGCAGAGTTTCGAAGATCGAAAAGCCCGCCATTTTGATCCGAAAGATATGATACAAGATTACATGGTCTTCCTCTTTGAAAGTGATATCACTTTTCTCGGCATAATTACTCTGATATTACTGCGAGTGATTTTGTTGACTGTGTAAAGATCAGATGTAATTCCTGTGTGTAAACTATATTTACGACGAAGTTTAGTCAAATGGCGAGTTGCAACACAACTCGCACTAAGTCCCAGGCTATTATCAAATTTCGCGTGGAATGCCTGGTTGTTATTGACCTCTAACCAGTCTTTTTTATCTTGCAACTCGGTCGGCTGTGATCTTATTTGGAATGGTTCACCTTTAACGACCAAAAATAATCATGACAAATGAATGACCTCCATTGTATTTTGCCCCTCAGTAGTAGAGCATCGGAGAGCAGAATCCGAAGGTCTGAAGTTCGATTCCTCATGGGGACTCAGAAGTTTTCTTTGTCCCACGCTCGTCACAAGACTAAAATCATCTTCATTTCTTAACCGAGCTCAAAACTTACCATCTCTCTTATTTCTCGCTAACTGCTTGTTTATGAAATTGCAACTCTTCGTAAGCGCTTATATGAATGCATTATGAATTCACTCAAAAAATTGTTGTAAATTAATCACACATACATATGCATGCATAGGGAGCCCTGAACGAAAAAAATCTACATATATATGTATATAATTTATTCGCCCGTCGGGAGGTCCGTATCGGGAAAAACTGTGCCCTCTGTCTTGATTACTCAAGAAAGAGGGCACAGTTTTTCCCAATACGGACCGACCCCAGGCTGGTGAATAACATTTTACATTTTACTACATAAATGAGTCCTCACATACATTCATAAAGTAGTCTGGAACATACCAGAAGCTTACAAAAGAACTATTTTAGTAGTATTACTTAATAACTGTGTCATCAACTGCGTCACTTGATGTCAACATGAATAAGCAGTCTGGGGATTTCTAGAAGCTTATATTTACAACAACAATTACTCATAACAATAGATTCTTGACGAACGAAGTCGAAAGTCGCTAAATATAAGTATTCCTTTCGCGATGACAAAAACCGAAAAAAGGAAGAAGGTGCCGTTAACTTTGCATAAAGATGCATTTCTGAATCAAAAAGTCATTCTCTTTGAATGTTGACGACCTCACCTCGAATCGAGCCAGTAAGAGGGCAAGAAAATTAGAAGCTTGCAACCATCTGGAGAATTCAACTGACTTCTGAATAAACGGGTTCCTATAATTAGAAATTTATTATCACTTTGTTCCGTAATGATACTCAATCCAACACGTTCGAAAATTCAGATCGAGAGTAATTGAGGCATCTTATGTTTATTATGAAATTTTTTATAAGACTGGTAGGTATGAAACGTTCAAGGCGTTTCAAATGAGCAAACACCTTTGACGCTGAATAATTCTGAGGAGAAACCCTCCGTAAAAACATAGATAGTTATCAGATGGGTAAACACTGTTCTGTTGGGATAGAAATGGCGAGAATGACAATAACAATTGCAATAATGACGATGATGATACATGTAAATAATAAAAATACTTATAACCATACTAATAAAATGATTCATGATAATCTCTAGATGGGTAAATTCTCGTGTTGCTTTAATGTTTCCGAATACCATTGCTGATCGGCAAATTAGCATCATATTATTCCTGTTGATCAAAGATTAGCATCATGACATCATTATTCTTTTGAATCAGCCAATCATGTGAGAGACCCGGAGACAGAGTGCATTGTTTGGGAGCCTTTCCTTCTTCGAAAGACCCTGGGAGAAGAGGGAGGACGAAAAATGAAAAACAGACTTCGGTGAAGTTTCTTTCTTTAATTTGCATTACCTCTATTTTAACCACCATTTACTCGCTCAAATATTTTTAGGTTTATGGAAAATCTTGTTGTAATTACAGCCCTAAATCTTTCGGGTTCTTTGGAAAGAATTTGGTTAAGTTTAAGGGAAAAGAAATAAAATGTTATTTACCAGCCTAGGGTCGGTCCGTATTGGGAAAAACTGTGCCCTCCGTCTTGAGTCCTCCCCCTTCTCCCACGGTCTTTCGAAGAAGGAAAGGCTCCCAAACAATGCACTCTGTCTCCGTCACCCCTATCTACCAACCTTGTGAACAAGGCGTAAGTTCATTTTGTTTTCTTAGTTTTTTGGGGTTTTTTGGGTTTTTTTTTTTAAGGTGGTGGGGGGGATGAGAGTGATGCGAAGGGGAAAAGGGGGGAATCGATGTCATTTGACTTGCGTTATTTTCCCTTAAGTTATCTATTACATTATTCCATATGTTCGAGCCTTTCTACTAATCCAGTGTTTCTTCAACTGAGTGTTTTTCTATCTTTGCAAGATATTCCGTAAACCATCGACATGCGTCACTCGGTGGGCGTTTAGATTAAACCTATCGCCAAGAGATATTGTTTTTCTTATCTTTTCATAATTATTATTCCTTTTAAAAATTGTTCTCAGGGGAACTGGGATTGGTTAGCCTTTCACTCCCAGTGGTGATCACTATGAATCTTCTTCCTATGATATCCATACATAATTCAGCAGACAGGTGATGAGAATATTCAAACTCATCAGGTAGAAGTTGTTATCTTGATCTAACATCAAATTCTTGTATCCAATTAAAAAGGAAATGTGTAGCACAAAGAGGGGAGAATTCACAATCAGATCTTGAAAGTTAAAGGTTTAACCTCCCCCCAGCCCACCCCTGTTTGCCTATTATCTTTCCTGAGAGTAAGCCAGCCAACATATAACATCCGCACGCTCACGCGATTCTCTTCTCGAAAAAAAATAGAAACGAAGGAAGCATTTTTGTCTTAAAACACAGTACATCATAAGAAAATAGAAACAATGAAAAAAAAGTGAAAATAAAATAAGAGACATTTTTCAATCCTGCGGTGTCCCTTTTTATCTCCAAGGTGTAGAAACAAACAGTGCCTTAGTACACATATTTATAGGAGACTATATCTGTTGGACATTTTTCTTCTCGGCGCCTGTCGGTGGAGTGAACTTTTTATCTATTTTGGCTCATTTGCATTTTGGGCGTTAAAATTTAAATTTTTTGTCGGCCGCTTGATCGCAAATAAACGCTTGCCAATTACTGATAATTGTCAAAAAATATACAAAAACGTTATAGAAAAAAGCAAGACGAATCAATATACACTTGTAAAAGCAAAAGGAGACCAAACTAAAACAAGAAACGAAAACGAAGAAAGAAAAAGCAAAAGGAAATTAGAAACTGTTGGAAATGGGATAATGTCTTGACAGCTGACAGTTGAAACAGTCTGATGACGTCACTAAACTTTGTTATCTGTAACCAGATGGCTTCAAGCTTCAAGGATCTCTCACTTGATTGGCTGATTCAAAACAATGATGATGTCATGATTCTAATCTTTGATCAACAGGAAGAATATCATGCTAATAGGAGACTATATATGTTGGACATTTTTTTTCTCGGCACCTGTCGGTGGAGTGAACTACTTATGTATTTTGGTTCATTTGCATTGTGGGCGTTAAAATTTTAATTTTTTGTCGGCCGCCTGATCGCAAATAAACATTTGCCAATTACTGATAACTGTCAAAAACTGAAACAAAAACGTTATAGAAAAAAGCAAGACGAATCAATACACACTTGGAAAACAAAAGGAGACTAAACTAAAACGAAAAACAAAAACAAAAAAACAAACGAAGAAAGACAAAGCGAAAGGAAATTAGAAACTGTTGGAAATGGGAAAATTGTTTGACAGCTGACGGTTGAAACAGTCTAATGCCGTCACTAAACTTTATTTGTCACCAGATGGCTTCAAGCTTCAAGGATCTCTTACTTGATTGGCTGATTCAAAACAATGATGATGTCAGGATTCTTATCTTTTATCAACAAAGGGAATATTATGCTAATTTGCCGATCAGCAACGGTATTCGAAAACATTAAAGCTACATGAGAATTTACCCCTCTATAGATTATCGTTGTCTATTTTATCAGTATGGCTATTAGTATTTCTATTATTTACATGTATCATCATCGTCATTATTTCAATTGTTATTGTTGTTCTCGCCTTTTCTATCCCAACAGAGCAGTGTTCACCTATCTCATGACTACCTATCTTTTACGGAGGGTTTCTCCTCAGAATTATTCGCGTCAAAGGTGTTTGCTCATTTAAAACGCCTTGAACGTTTTATTCTTAACAGTGTTATAAAGAATTTCGTAATAACCATAAGATGCCTCAGTTGCTCTCGATCTAAATTTTCTAACGTGTTGTATTGATTATCATGACGGAACCAAGTGATAATAAAATTCTAGTTATATAAACCTGTTTATTCAGAAATTAATTGCATTCTCCAGATGGTTGCAAGCTTATAATTTTCTTGCCCTCTGACTTGCTCTGTTCGAGGTGAGGTCATCAAAATTTAAAGAGAATGATTATTGGATTCTGAAATACATCTTTATGCAAAGTTAACGGCACCGTCATCACGGAAGGAATATTTATATTCGGCGACTTTCGACTTAGTTTGGCAGGAATCTATTCATTCTCAGAGAAACATCTTAGAGAAAGGTAATTTTTTCTAGGCTATTTTTGTACCGTGTGGAACATTGAAAACATGGTTATTCTAAATATTATATAATTCAGTTGTTACCTGCTGATGATGTGCCGTGTGTAATTGATCATCGCCGATGATCATCATCTCTATTATTTCGACTCGGTTGTTAAATAATTATTTTAAAGCTCGCTGATGGTTTTTAGTACCATACAAGTACTGATTCTAATTCTGATCGGGGTGACTTCGACGGACATAAGAGTGTTGTTGTGTTAATATCATTATCTCGGTATATTTAGCATTTTGGGTCAATTTTTTCTGTAGAGTGCTTTGCTTCTGTATGCTTTATCTCTGATAAAGTGCTTGTTAAATAAGCTTTGCTTATATAGTTCTAGATCTAAGTGGTCGTTATAGCTGAATTATATTCGCACATTTACCAATTTTCCTCTTGACAAGAAAAGGAAAAACTGCTGAAATATTTGTCTTAAAATAGTACATTAAATAGGAAGAAAACAAGACAACATTGGAGGGGGAAAATAATTTTATTATTTACTTATTGTTATCAACGGACGGGAAACGCACTGCGCGCTAGAATGTATAAAAAAAAGATTTGTTGGACATTTTTCTTCACAGCACCTATCGGTTAAATTAGCTATTACATTTTGGTTAATTTTTATGTTATTTCTTCTTGGCAGCTCGTTCTAAAGAAAACGGCTAACTAATAATAACTTAAAGGCTATTATCATTTTCTTTTCTTCAAAGGCAACACTTAATTTTTTCTCCTTCTCAAGAGAACGTTCTTTTTCCCGCGAGTAACTATCTATTTTCTCGGAGAGTTTCCCTCTAAAACACCTTGCATCGAAGGTAATTGCTCATTTGAAACGCGTTGAACTTTTGATGCTGAACAGTGTTCTATCAAATTTCATATCAAGAAGTCTAGGTTTTTATCGAATTCAGTTTCTTTTACCTTGTTGGAATGAGTATCTGTAAGGAGCAGATTGGTGATAAAATTCTCGTTAAGCTTGCCTATTCAGAAGTCACTTCAAGTGGCTTCAGGAATGCTGTGACGAACAAGTAACATAGTTAATCAAAATGTATTTATGAATAATGAAATTTCTATTCTTTAGTTTTCTCAGTTTGATACGAACTCCAATTTCTTAATTGATTATGTTTTACTTTTTCAGATTGTACAAGCGTTTTGAGTCAGATCACTGCCAAGTGCAAGAAAGGTAAAGTGTTCGTTTTTTTTTGCTCCCTTACAAGTTTATTAGAAATGCTACAATATTATTATACAGGTGTAAGTGACCAGAAATTACAATACAACAAAATAAAATACCGAAAAAAAAAGAAAAAGAACAGTCATATTTTTATCATAAGACAGACATATCTAACACGATAACTCTCATGGACGTTTTCATAATTACTTTGCCCATTTCATGCTAGCGGCCGGTGCTTTTACAGTACCATCTCTTTTTTCTACAACTCAATGCCACTCAAAGCACAGGTAGAGCAATGGATAACAAAGGCCCATACGAGAAGGACATACGCGTATTTATGCGAGTATGTCGACGTATGTCGCTTGATACGTGCGCATGGTACTTCTACACAATGTCCCCTTATCTTTGAGCTGCACTGTGTATATCAGAACATTTCATTGTTGCTAATATCAACATAAAATCTTCATTCTAAGTTCTAATGGTGAAATATCAAATTGCACAACAAGTTTTCAAACGCAATTTCGATCGTTTCTCAATAGCTTGTGACCATAGTAGCATCATCATCATCATTATCGTTATTGTAATTACTACTTTGGTATTTTTTTTTGTATTTATATTTTCCTCCATTTCAACAGATTAGAGTCTAATGAATAATCACAAGTAAGATAAGAGGATGGAGAAGGGCACAATATAGCAAGTTAATTAGATGCCCTTTACCTTAAATTACATTTTTTCATACAGTAAAAAGAAGCGATACAATAATATAAGATATAAGATACAAAGATAAAATAAAAATATAATTATTACAACAACAACAACAACAACAAGAAGTCTTCATTTCTCACAAAAATGGAATTACAATGAAACAAGAAAAATGATTAAAATGAACAGGCAAAATAAACAAAGTTGCATCATTTTGGAGACTGGAGTTAGGTTTTCGAGCTAGCCCTCTATGAATTATTATTACTATTGCTATCATTGTTATTATTTATATGATTATTTGTTACCTTTGAATTATTGGTTGAAAGTCAATTGGTCACTGTGCTGTATCAGTAGCTTTATCAGTAGCCACATGCAGTCTCAGACTGCCTATCGTTCCTTTATCGGTGGGAGAACTTAACTCGGCAGCACAACAATCAGCGGATTGCTTACTTTCCTACCAAAAAAGGAACGATTTGACTCATTACATCCGATTTTGATTATTTTTTACCTTTTTTTTGTTTCCACAAAGATTGTCATGAATCCCCAGGTTGTTCTACTGCTCCTGCTGGTAGCCGTCCCCTGCACATCTGCGAGTATGTTGCTATTGCCATTTTGTAATGTTTAACTTCTAGTCAAACGAGTGATTCCCTATGAAACCTTACAAACAAAAAAAGTTTAGCATGATAGACGCATTACAAATTCCAACCCTATTCTGAACAGGCTTTTCTGTATCTGAAGGAGACCTTGAAGAACTTAACCCGTTACTCCAAATTTTGACAGAAATGATACACTAAGTACTTGTCACAACCTGTCTAAACCATTCAACATCTCATGCTGGCGTTACATTTAAAAAAATAATGAGAAAAGCTTTAAATCTCAGGTAAGAGGCTCGCTGTTATTGAGGCATGTCTTACTGGTATTTACGACATTTCATCGAAAACTCGCCATCTTGAAACGTTTCCATGAAAATTTCATCAGACGATAAATGTTTATTTTTAATGATGGTAATGATAACAATGATGGTTAAAGTAAATCTCATTACATAAAGTCGAGTCAGTGAACTTCTGAATTGTGTATGATGCAGGAAATTTAATTTGTACTCCAATCGTTTTGTGAGAGTTTCAGTAAATTGGAAGGCTTTATCTCTCATCGAGAACAAAGGGAAACTAACCTCAGGAGTTTGTTGCCATCAAGAAATTGTATCCGACTACGTTCGGGACGAAGTCAGACCTTCTTAGGCGCCCTCCGGAGAAAAAATTCACACGGGCTGTTTTTAAGTAAACTTTCAGAAACTATGAATCGACGAATAGGTTATTAAATACAGAATTCGATAAAATCATAACGATAAACTGAAAAAATATATAGTGGACGTTGATGGTTATCAAACTTTGTCTTTGATGAAAAGTCACTGCAAAATCTCAATCACAAAAGATCAATCACTAAAAGTAAGCTGCTCAAGTCGTGAAGTAGCCCTTAATATTCATTATATTTTTGGCCAAAAATGTACAAGAAGTGTCAGAGTTTTGTCACGGTTCATGCGTTTCTTTTAATCATCTGCTAGGTACTTGTCGATACGATCAGTTTGCTTGTGCAAATCAACGAAAGTGTATCCTCGCGATTCAACGCTGCAATGGGGACACTGACTGTAGAGATGGATCAGACGAACAATGCAGTAAGTACTGTGGTTGATAGGTAACTTCTACTTCTGTACATCTTCTTATTCTTTATATGGGCAAAAAAAAGTAATATTAAATTGGAAGGCTCACTCTCTTTTCAAAAATATAGAAAAAAAGCTATATTTTCCAAGAACCCCTTATTTGCAAGAACACCTTCAAGACGGCGAAATAAAGCTTTGACGTAAATAATATGCAGAGGTAGTTTTACAAAACTGAACTGGCTATTGATTGAATGCCGTCACATTGGGCCATCTTTAGAATAAGAACTTAAATGGTATGAAGACGGTTCTTGTGATGGCCAAAGTCACTTTAAAATGGAATGAAATAAACTGCAACTACTTGAATGAGATAGCGGCGATTTCATATACGAGATGAACTCTCGGAAAAATCAAATGCATTAATTGGGAGACCAGAAATGATGATTTGTACTATGCGACGTAAAATGCTCTACATGATAAATTTTTAAAGCAACCATTATTACGCATGCATGCAGTGAATAAACACTTCGAGATTTCTCGAGTATATTGAGTTCCCCAAGCGTTAGCATATTAATGTGAAAAAAGCTTTTCTAGAAATATAGTCATGCGCCCATCGGCATTGCCTTAATTGACTGTATTAATTGACCGCGAGAAGGCGAAAACGCGAACGGTCGCAACAGAGGGGATATTAAATTGCTAATGTAGAGCTTGTGAATAGATTTCTTTCTCACGTGAACTTTTGTCGCCAGTGCGCCATACACAAAATTTCATAGAGCTTAGCGGTACTGTAATAATACTAATAGACCAATTGAGTAACTTTTCCTTTCTTTCATGTTTTACCTGCGCCTATCAGCTGGCCGTAAGTATCATAAATCTAAATCTATCTTTATGTCGTCTCCTTGTAATATTGCTCAGATAACCACATTAAAGGAATGGCATATTTTGAACACATCGCTTGTATTTATTTGATTTACATGTAACTATCAATAGAAAATCTTAGGTTGAGGATCTTTGGAGTATTAAAAAATGATTTCAAGGGGCGGATTGAAACAAAAAAAGCGGAACAAAAACCAAAGTTAGCTGGTCACCTCCTGCTTGATAGGGAGGCTGTATGAGATATGGAGGAAAGAAACTAATCAAACATGTTCATCGATTTCAGTTTATTTTTGTTCCATATATATTTACAAAGCCTTTCCGTCAAGACAGCTGAAATTCACGGATATTAATGATATAAAAAATGGTATAATGCCGAGTCCTCGTCTCTTCCTTTTTTCAAAATCAATCTAAAAGTCAAAAGAAGAAAAAAATGACACAGAGAGACGAAGGGTCAGCGGCAGCTTTCTCCTTTCTGAAGACGACATGGATTAAAATTTACCAAGGGAATCTGTGGTAGCAAGAGCTTGCGAGTTGCTCGTTTGTGTGCTTATCGGTTCAAACATATTTAGCAGAGGAGAATTTTGAGGCAAACGCACAACCTCTATATTTGACTCGAGAGCTAAGAAGTATGTCTAAGTTGTTTGGATTATTTCAGGTTTTGTTTGTTTTCTACCTTTTCTTACATACACAGGCTCAATATTTTATGTCTTTGAATCGAAATAATTTGTATTATCATACAGGAAAGTGTGCAAACTACGAGTTCACTTGTGCAAATGGAGATTGTCTTGCTAAATACAAACGTTGCGATGGAAATAGTAACTGTGGTGATAATTCAGATGAACAGCAGTGCCGTAAGTCTGTTATCGCTGTCACTGTTGTCCTAATACTGCAGTCACCTTTCCTGTAGGCTAATGGTTAGCTATTCAAGTTGTGCTGTAGTAATCAGGCCGAGATACAAACAAATATTGAGAGCTGTCTCTTCGCCTTCTCTCTCTATCTCTATATTTTCCTTTATTTAATAATAAAACGAATAATTAACAACAATAACTATAACATAGACCGAATAGGCAGAATTAGGCTTGTTTTTCCTTATGTTTCTACTGACAATGTAGTATGTTTTTCTTCAGTTTCCATTTCAATTTTTTTAAAGTTACTCAGTTGTTTGTTGTTGCTATTGTTTCTGTTTTTTCAACTGCAAATGCAATAAACAAATCCTGGTTACTACATAATTTGAGATTGTTTTCTTTTCTCTCAATGTACGAAACGTTCTCATGGAAATATTAGCTGGACGTAAGTGTTCTTTTGGATATTTCATTAATTTCTTAACTTTTAAGTGAAAAACAATATGTTCAGTATTAGCTTATTTAATCACCTATTAATAGTCATTTATATTTTTCTGTAATTATTTCAGTGCATTGGTAATCACACTTTTGTCAAAGAAAAACGTAGCAGCCACCTGATTGAGGCATTCATGCTTGTGGGCGTGGAATTTTTTTAGAAAGCTTTTTTTTGTGACAAAACTAACTATTGAAAGTCTCTAATATACAAAAAATTAACCAAATAAAACTCAATGTGTTTTATGTTGTCCCATAAGTTTTGAAATGAGGATAGTTCGACGTCCTTAATTTTACGTTTCCATGGCGAGGCCCCCTGTTTTTGTATATAATGGCTTTGTTTTATTTGCCCTGGCGAAAAGGATAACAATCTGCTCACAGGTCACCAAGTTTTTGCAACACGACTTACAATAGCTCTTCCTTTGCAGGAGGAGAATGAAAAATAAAACAGAGCGCACCTTTGCTGTCAGGGCGTTGATATTGATCTTTAGGGTATTTTTAAAAAGTACAGGGGAGGATTAAGTCAGCTGCATCATTCACTATGATAATAAAAACTGCATGTCCAAAAGAAAAGCATTTAAATATTTTGATTAAATTTCTGGCACTGTATAGGGAATATCTTATTACTCTTCCCACTTTGCTATGCTTTGTTAACACGGGGATGTGATAGCCGGTGATTTTCTTTTCTTTCCTTTCTCTATGTTTTTCATGGACTGCACTTCGGAAACATCAGGAAGTAAGTGCTACTTCAATTTCTTAATGTAGATGTTACTCCTAACATGTCACATGACCGAAAAGCTGCTAACCACTCCCATTCTGCACCCTTTCTACCAGCTGGAAACTAATAACGACAAAAGAAAAGATCAGGAGGCGTTGTACTTCATTCAGAAATCGAGATTTACGTTTCGGCCTGGAAAATAACCCATGTTTCAAGGTCACACACTGAATCCTAAACCTTAATGAATAATTTTACTTTAGCCTCCCTTCAGGACTCACTTAATTCTGCTTTTGCATTGTTTTGAACAACAGATGATTGTTAAAATTAGAAAAATAGCTTTATCTTGTGGCATCATATTTAACTTTGAATGCACTGGTTAGCGTGGATTTGAGTCCATTCAATGTTAAGGATTTTTTTTCCCTCTTATTCTCTGCAAAGGAAATATCAAAGCGTCACCATCTTAAACTTTACGAAACTTCCACTTGGTAAAGGTCTTGAAGAAAGACTTCTCCATACTTCTGTTCCACCGAAAGAAAATCAAAATCGTTTAAAAACAATATACCTTCTTTTTTTTTCAGTTACACCACATTGCATTAAAAACGTTTCAATACTAAATGGCTTCGCTTTTCTTTCAGTTATTGATTAATGAGCCGATCAATTTAAAGCTTTAACATTCCCCCGTAGGGGAACTGTCGTTCGTGCCTGGGGTTGGGGAATGCCGTGAGCCTCGCCTGGCTGAGGTGGGAATTTGAACCGGAAGTGTCGAATAAAAGTGCTTTAACTTATAATGTGGTGTTTTAAGATAAAGAGTTCACTTTTGGGTACGAATGGCTCGGGAGAAAAGTCTACAAGGTCTAGCTTATAAGGCTCGGCAAATGTATAGAATGTCAGGATCATTCATTTTACCTTTAAAAAAAATTGACCATTAAGTCCAGTACTTGGGTAGGGTATTGAAACACAATTTTGGCCCCTGGGGCTGAAATTTGAACGGATCAATTTTCAAAAGTTTAAACACCTGGGGGTTTCCCGTGGGGGATGTTGAAGCTTCAAATTAATCGATGCATAATTCATTTATTGGCTCACTTATTTTTCATCTAATCACCCTAACTTAATTGTAATTCTGTGCTTTCTCTTCTCATGTGCGACCTTTGTGAAATAAACCAGAGTGTAAGTGATTAATTATGATTAGATTACTGAAGTTAATAATTTAGTTGTGACATCTGATTCTGCTCCACTTTCCATAACATTCCTAAATACCGCAAACGTGCATGAGTAGCAAAACACATGATGAGAGGATGAGGATGAGAATTTGATGTTCTAATACCAGTCGTTGTAATAACAAAATAAATGATATATCTCGAAAACAGTTGATGAAGAATAACCGAGGCCAGCCTTCAGTCCCATATGATGATTGATGGGAAGTGTGTTAGTATTGCCTACTTTGACTATAAATGTTAGTTGAACTAAACAATTTTTTATAATACTTGAATTCTGCTTATCCCTATCGTTTTCTTTGCTCTCAATATCGTCTTCGGTGGATCAAATACATGTAAATACATCAGGCGGTAAGTTAAAGCTTAGAACTAATTACTTTAAGGATAATGATACGTTGTCATCTCCGTTTGTTTGTTTTTGCTTGTTTGTTCGTTTGTTTGTTTGTTCAAGATTATTCTTATGATTAAAGCATGAATAAGCAGTTGCGTTGCGAGCACATCTGCGCCGCTGCCTTTCTTGCGTTTAGTGGACAACTAAGAACAACAGGTGCGGAAGATTTTCATAAGAGAGAGAGAGGAGGGGAGAGAGGGGGAGGGGGAGAGAGGGGAAGAGAGGGGAACGGGGGGGGTGAGAGAGCGAGAGACTGAGACCATAATGTCAGCAGAAGATAATACATCAAATACAACTTTCAGAGAACTGGTTTTAAGTACAGAGTCGGAAAACTGAGAAAATTGAAATATCGATGTAGAAAGGGATGATCAAAATACAACATCGACAGTACACCAGAATATTTTTTTAAATTGGCATTTCCCTCTGCTCATGCTGACATTAAGGAAACTTCTAAGCAGAAAAAGAAACAAATTAGATAAAAATCTGGCAATAACTGCAAGCTTCCTCCCCATTAAGCAAAAATGCCATTGTTGACAAGTCCGCTTATAAGATCGAAAACCAATTTCTGGCAAACAACTTTGTCCCTCAATAAACAAGCGGAAAGACACGTATCAAACAATTGCCCATAAATATTATCATATTGTTACCTTTAATTGTTGGTTATTCATCCTCTAAGTCTCCAGCCCAATAAACCTTCAAAAGTGTGAAACGAGTTCTTATCCCATGTGTTTAACCTAGTTTCATTGATTAGTTTTTTAACCTTACTGCAATCTTTTCCTAAATTACTCTCCTCACTTAAACTAACTTTTTTTGTTTCTTTTCTGCCCCTGGTTACTGCTCATTACAGTATGTGAGTATGATTTTAATCATCTATTCGAATTGTGAACTGTTGAACTAAAACGATCGTTGATTTAGATACAATTTGCTGATTTATGATTTTACTGTCTTTTCTATTCTCTTTTATTATCTTACCTGACTTTGTGACAATAAGGCGGTAAGTAACCATTATTTTTTATTAACCCTCTTTGGCATACTTGGTTTGACATCTTACATATAAGTCAAGTAAAATTTTTTAATCTTTTTTTTTTATTCATTCAATTTGACCATTAAATAGGCGATTTTTTGTTGAAATGTAAACGTAATGTACCTAAAGTGCGGATTAATTTTTTGGAGCGTGAGCATCCCGTTTTTGGTTGTGAGTTTTATTGGTGTTTTGGCAAACAGCATAACTTTGAAAGAGGAAACAATTACGTAAAATGTACTTATCGACTGGATGGAAGGGCCGGACAGGTAAACGTTTGGCTCGAGGTCATACTAGTGCTTATTATCCGCTCCGGCCCGACCAAACTCAGTCTATGAACATTTTACCACTTAGTGTTCGAGATTTCGAAATTTTTGTCTCAACCTAGATAGGATGTACTTGCATATAAAAGAAGGGTGCGCAGGTCCATACGGGTCATATGATGATTAAAGTTACAATACATATCTCTAGATGAGTTTCGGGTGTAATTCAGGTAAAGCGTCCGCTTTGAAGGGTCTCAATGGATTTAACTGTCAGCCATCAAGCAGCCCAAAGTTTGATCATCAACCGTCGAAAAAACAGTTCATGACAAGAGATTATATTTTCGTGCTTCGTAATCATTTCCATCTTTAACTTGGTAGTTCAATATTTAAAAACATCTTTCTAATCGATAACTTGTTGCCGACTATGTTACGCCACGCCTTGTCTTGCTTGGAGAACCGGCGTAATTTTTTTGCGTCTCATCGGCGAACGGAGACAAGCGTTAGGTGAGCGCGAGGGAGGAGCGCAAAAAAAATACTTCCCACACTTCCACTGTTCCTATCAAATTGATTAGTGAATATCATGTGATAAACGAATATCTTTCAACAAAAGCGTAGCGTATCATGTTTTATGGACGAAGCTATTAGAGAAGCCCTTTGTTTAATTCCGTACAAGCCAACTGTAAAGGATAAGCAAAGGAAATGCATCGCTGATGTATTTACAAGCACATAGAGAAGTAAATTGGGAATACGAACAGAATTGAACTTAAAAAATAAGCAACAACAACTGTAAAGAATGGGATGGGATAAATGTTATTTATGAGATTTATCCTCCGAAGGCAGCGGACGCACTAGGTTTACAAAACTTGTCCACATACGCATTTGAAACACCAAAATAACTGTAAAGATTTATTTACGTTCAAATATATCACCTTCTTATAGGTTTCGCCCGCATAGAAACATATATTTACTTGTAACCGTCATTTCTTTGGAGAAAATGTTGCCTCGACATAAAACCATGTTTGGTGTAGTCTCCGTCGGTGTCTGGGGAAAAAATAGCTTGAAAAATTGGTGTAGGTACAGGGTACAGCTGGTTTTGCCTTCCTTTTTTTGTACTCTTCCTTCCGTGCGAAAAATTGCGCCTGTTCTGCAGATCCAGGCCTCCTCAATGAAACAGCGGGTTCATGGTTTCTTCTTTCTTGTCTTTCTTCATACCAAAACAAATAGTAAAAACATACTTTTTTTATAATGGCATCAACATTCAGATAAGGAGGTTTTTCTCGGAGTTAGTCGAGAGTAAAAGCTGTGGAAAATCTTGCCTGATAATAATCCGAATTGGAACGAACACAGCTTAACTGGCCTTTTCTTTGGGGATGTAAGTTAATGATTACTAAGCTAAAGTTATTAAAAACACTTCACTGAACAATTGTTGTTTTCTTTCTTTCATGTCCACTGATGCTCAACAGCCGGTAAGTATCTACTTATTGTGCTACGTATGTTTATCCATTCCCTGATCTTGTTGTTTAAGATCAATCCTATTTCTTTTAAAATAGGCCTTTGACTAGTATTTGCATAAAATCCAATTTGATTACTTATCATTTTTTTCAAAACTGATATGTAATTAAAATTAGATTAATCTGTGTTGTGTTTGTTACTTGTCACATAACTTTCGGGCAGCTGAATAATTTTGTTGGAGCTAGCTTGGACGTTACAAGAACCACAAGAAATAATAAGCTACATTTTACATGAGGGTGTTCCATTTTGTTATTAAAAAAAGGAAAAGGGCCCTGAGACCGGATTCCTTTTTTTTCAATGATTCTGACATTTTTTAAAATATTTTAATTCTAATCATAACCTCCCTAGCTATTCACTATTCTTAAAATGTTTTTGGTGGTTTTTCTATCTTGGTGTGCATAGGGGTACAGGTGTGTTTTCGTGGTTTTTTTTTTTCACTCCTCCTCTCGCGCGTGACTCGACCTCGCGCTCGCTTCGCGCTTGCCTCCATTTGACCGAAAAACGCTGAAAAATTGCGCCTGTTCTGCAGATCCAGGCCTCCTCAATGAAACTAAGGATTCATGGTTTCCTCTTTCTTGTCTTTCTTCATTTCAAAACAAATGGTCGAAACAAACTTTTTTTATAACGACATCAATATTTAGATAAAGAGGCTTTGCGCGAAGTTAGTAGAGAGTAAAAGCTGTGGAAAATGTGGCCTGAAAATGATCCGAATTGGAACGAACACAGCTTTACTGGCCATTTTCCTGGGGATGTAAGTTAATGATTACTAAGCTAAAATTATTAACAACACTTCACTGAACAACTGTTTGTTTTCTTTCTTTCATGTCAACTGATGCTCAACAGGCAGTAAGTATCTACTTATTGTGCTACATATGTTTATCCATTCCCTTATCTTGTTGTTTAAGATCAATCCTATTTCTTTTAAAAAAGGCCTTTGACTAGCATTTGCATAAAATCCAATTCGAATACTTATCATTTTTTTTTAAATGATATGTTATTCAAATAAGATTAATCTTACGTTGTGTTCGTCACTTGTCACATAACTTTCGGGCAGCCGAGTAATTTTGTTGGAGCTAGCTTGGAAGTTACAAGAACAATAAGAAATAATAAGCTACATTTTACATGAGGGTGTTCCATTTTGTTATTAAAAAAAGGAAAAGGGCCCTAAGACCGGATTCCTTTTTTTTTTTAATGATTCTGACAATTTTAAAGTATTTTAATTCCAATCATTTCCTACCAAGCTCCTCACTATTCTTAAAATGCTTTTCGTGGTTTTTCTATCTTGGTGTGCATAGGGGTACAGTTGTGTTTTCGTGGTTTTTTTTTTTCACTCCTCCTCTCGCGCGTGACTCGCTCTCGCGCTCGGTTCACGCTTGCATCCGTTTGACCGAAAAACGCTTAAAAATTGCGCCTGTTCTGCGGATCCAGGCCTCCTCAATGAATGTAAGGTTCATGGTTTCCCCTTTCTTGTCTTTCTTCATATCAAAACAAATGGTCAAAACAAACTTTTTTTTATAACGACATCAACATTTAGATAAAGAGGTTTTTCTCGAAGTTAGTCGAGAGTAAAAGCTGTGAAAAATATTGCCTGAAAATAATCCGAATTGGGACGAACACAGCTTTACTGGCCTTTTTCCTGGGGATGTAAGTTAATGATTACTAAGCTAAAATTATTAACAACACTTCTCTGAACAACTGTTTGTTTTCTTTCTTTCATGTCAACTGATGCTCAACAGGGAGTAAGTATCTACTTATTGTGCTACGTATGTTTATCCATTCCCTGATCTTGTTGTTTATGATCAATCCTATTTCTTTTAAAAAAAGGCCTTTGGCTAGCATTTGCATAAAATCCAATTTGAATACTTATCATTTTTTTTGAAATGATATCTTATTCAAATTAGATTAATCTTACGTTGTGTTCGTCACTTGTCACATAACTTTCGGGCAGCCGAGTAATTTTGTTGGAGCTAGCTTGGAAGTTACAAGAACAATAAGAAATAATAAGCTACATTTTACATGTCGGTGTTCCATTTTGTTTTTAAAACAATGAGAAGGGCCCTGAGACCGGATTCCTTTTTTTTTCAATGATTCTGACATTTTTTAAAATATTTTAATTCTAATCATAACCTCCCTAGCTATTCATTTTTATAAGTAATTTAATTCTAATCATTTCCTCCCAAGCTGTTCACTATTCTCAAAATGTTTTTCTTTTTTTTTCTATCTTGGTGTGCATAGGGGTACAGGTGTTTGTTCGTGTTTCTTTTTTTTTTTCTCCTCCTCTCGCGCGTGACTCGCCCTCGCGCTCGCCTCGCCCTTGCCTCCGTTTGACCGAAAAACGCTGAAAAATTACGCCTCTTCTGCAGATCCGGGCCTCCTCAATGAAACTAAGGGTTCATGGTTTCCCCTTTCTTGTCTTTCTTCATATCAAAACAAATGGTCAAAAGATACTTTTTTTATAACGACATCAACATTTAGATAAAGAGGCTTTTCGCGAAGTTAGTCGAGAGTAAAAGCTGTGGAAAATATTGCCTAAAAATAATCCGAATCTAAACCAAAACAGCTTTCCTGACCTTTTTTCTGGGGATGTAAGTTAATGATTACTAAGCTAAAATTATAAACAACACTTCACTGAACAATTGTTGTTTTCTTTCTTTCATGTCCACTGATGCTCAACAGTCAGTAAGTATCTACTTATTG
The DNA here is from genome assembly GCF_964200805.1 of Pocillopora damicornis. Taxonomy (NCBI): domain Eukaryota; kingdom Metazoa; phylum Cnidaria; class Anthozoa; order Scleractinia; family Pocilloporidae; genus Pocillopora; species Pocillopora damicornis. Next base: position 27,135,411 of record NC_142674.1, on the reverse strand, counting down.
TGCTACGTATGTTTATCCATTCCCTGATCTTGTTTTTAAGGATCAATCCTATTATATACTATATCAATCCTAACTTTCCTAGCTATTCACTATTCTCAAAATGTTTTTCGTGGTTTTTCTATCTTGGTGTGCATAGGGGTAGAGGTATTTTGTGTTTTTTTTTTCACTCCTCCTCTCACGCTCGCTTCGCGCTTGCCTCCGTTTGACCGAGAAACGCTAAAAAATTACGCCTGTTCTGCAGATCCAGGCCTCCTCAATGAAACTAAGGGGTTCATGCTTTCCTCTTTCTTGTCTTTCTTCATATCAAAGCGAATGGTCAAAACAAACTTTTTTTATAACGACATCAACATTTGGATAAAGAGGTTTTTCTCGAAGTTAGTCGAGAGTAAATGCTGTGGAAAATATTGCCTGATAATAATCCGGATTGGAACGAACACAGCTTTCCTGGCCTTTTTCCTGGGGATGTAAGTTAATGATTACTAAGCTAAAATTATTAACAACACTTCACTGAATAATCGTTGTTTCTTTTTTTCATGTTAACTGATGCTCAACAGGGTGTAAGTATCTACTTATTGTGCTACGTATGTTTATCCATTCCCTGATCTTGTTGTTTAAGATCAATACTATTTCTTTTGAAATAGGCCTTTGACTGGTATTTGCATAAAATCCAATTTGAATACTTATCATTTTTTTTTAAATGATATGTTATTCAAATTAGATTAATCTTACGTTGTGTTCGTCACTTGTCACATAACTTTCTGGCAGCCGAGTAATTTTGTTGGAGCTAGCTTGGAAGTTACAAGAACAATAAGAAATAATAAGCTACATTTTACATGAGGGTGTTCCATTTTGTTATTAAAAAAAGGAAAAGGGCTCTGAGAGCGGATTCCTTTTTTTTTTTCAATGATTCTGACATTTTTTAAAATATTTTGATTCTAATCATAACCTACCTAGCTACTCACTATTCTCAAATGTTGTTCGTGGTTTTTCTATCTTGGTGTGCATAGGGGTACAGGTGTTTTGTGTTTTGTTTTTTTTTTCACTCCTCCTCTCGCGCTTGCTTCCGTTTGACCGAGAAACGCTGAAAAATTACGCCTGTTCTGCAGATCCAGGCCTCCTCAATGAAACTAAGGGTTCATGGTTTCTTCTTTCTTGTCTTTCTTCATATCAAAACGAATGGTCAAAACAAACTTTTTCTGGGGATGTAAGTTAATGATTACTAAGCTAAAATTATAAACAACACTTCACTGAACTATTGCTGTTTTCTTTCTTTCACGTCAACTGATGCTCAACAGCGAGTAAGTATCTACTTATTGTGCTACGTATGTTTATCCATTCCCTGATCTTGTTTTTAAAGATCAATTCTATTATATACTATAACAATCCTAACTTTCCTAGCTATTCACTATTCTCAAAATGTTTTTGGTGGTTTTTCTATCTTGGTGTGCAAAGGGGTACAGGTGTTTTGTTTTTTTTTTCACTCCTCCTCTCACGCTCGCTTCGCGCTTGCCTCCGTTTGACCGAGAAACGCTGAAAAATTACGCCTGTTCTGCAGATCCAGGCCTCCTCAATGAAACTAAGGGTTCATGCTTTCCTCTTTCTTGTCTTTCTTCATATCAAAGCGAATGGTCAAAACAAACTTTTTTTATAACGACATCAACATTTAGATAAAGATGTTTTTCTCGAAGTTAGTCGAGAGTAAATGCTGTGGAAAATATTGCTTGATAATAATCCGGATTGGAACGAACACAGCTTTCCTGGCCTTTTTCCTGGGGATGTAAGTTAATGATTACTAAGCTAAAATTATTAACAACACTTCACTGAACAATCGTTGTTTTCTTTTTTTCATGTCAACTGATGCTCAGCAGGGGGTAAGTATCTACTTATTGTGCTACGTATGTTTCTCCATTCCCTGATCTTGTTGTTTAAGATCAATCCTATTTCTTTTAAAAAAGGCCTTTGACTAGCATTTGCATAAAATCCAATTTGATTACTTATCATTTTTTTTTAAATGATATGTTATTCAAATTAGAGTAATCTTACGTTGTGTTCGTCACTTGTCACAGAACTTTCGGGCAGCTGAGTGATTTTGTTGGAGCTAGCTTGGAAGTTACAAGAACAATAAGAAATAATAAGCTACATTTTACAGGATGGTGTTCCATTTTGTTATTACAAAAAGAGAAAGGGCCCTGAGACCAGATTCCTTTTTTTTTCAATGATTCTGGCATTTTTTTAAGTAATTTAATTCTAATCATAACCTCCCTAGCTATTCACTATTCTCAAAATGTTTTTCGTGGTTTTTCTATCTTGGTGTGCAGAGGGGTACAGCTGTGTTTTCGTAGTTGTATTTTTCACTCCTCCTCTCGCGCATGACTCGCTCTCGCGCTCGCTTCGCGCTTATTGTGCTACGTATGTTTATCCATTCCCTGATCTTGTGGTTTAAGATCAATCCTATTTGTTTTAAAAAAGGCCTTTGACTAGCATTTGCATAAAATCCAATTTGATTACTTATAATTTTTTTTTAAATGATATGTTATTCAAATTAGAGTAATCTTACGTTGTGTTCGTCACTTGTCACATAACTTTCGGGCAGCTGAGTGATTTTGATGGAGCTAGCTTGGAAGTTACAAGAACAATAAGAAATAATAAGCTACATTTTACAGGATGGTGTTCCATTTTGTTATTAAAAAAAGGAAAAGGGCCCTGAGACCGGATTCTTTATTTTTTTCAATGATTCTGACATTTTTTAAAATATTTTAATTCTTATCATAACCTACCTAGCTACTCACTATTCTCAAAAGGTTTTTCGTGGTTTTTCTATCTTGGTGTGCAGAGGGGTACAGCTGTGTTTTCGTAGTTGTATTTTTCACTCCTCCTCTCGCGCGTGACTCGCTCTCGCGCTCGCTTCGCGCTTGCCTCCGTTTGACCTAAAAAAGCTGAAAAATTACGCCTGTTCTGCAGATCCAGGCCTCCTCAATGAAACTAAGGGTTCATGCTTTCCTCTTTCTTGTCTTTCTTCATATCAAAACAAATGGTCAAAACAACCTTTTTTTATAACGACATCAACATTTAGATAACGAGGTTATTCCCTAAGTTAGTCGAGAGTAAATGCTGTGGAAAATATTGCCTGATAATAATCCGAATTGGAACGAACACAGCTTTCCTGGTTTTTTTCCTGGGGATGTAAGTCAATGATTACTAAGCTAAAATTATTAACAACACTTCACTGAACAATTGTTGTTTTCTTTCTTTCATGTCAACTGATGCTCAACAGGCAGTAAGTATCTACTTATTGTGCTACGTATGTTTATCCGTTCCCTGATCTTGTTGTTTAAGATCAATCCTATTTCTTTTAAAATAGGCCTTTGATTAGTATTTGCATAAAATCCAATTTGAATACTTATCATTTTTTTTTAATGATATGTTATTCAAATTAGATTAATCTTACATTGTGTTCGTCACTTGTCACATAACTTTCGGGCAGCCGAGTAATTTTGTTGGAGCTAGCTTAGAAGTTACAAAAACAATAAGAAATAATAAGCTACATTTTACATGATGGTGTTCCATTTTGTTTTTAAAACAAGGAGAAGGGCCCTGATTAATTTAGGTAATTTAATTTGAGTAATTAAATTCCAATCATAACCTCCCTAGCTATTCACTATTCTCAAAATGTTTTTCGTGGGTTTTCTATCTCGGTGTGCATAGGGGTACAGGTGTGTTTCCGTAGTTGTATTTTTCACTCCTCCTCTCGCGCGTGACTCGCTCTCGCGTCCGCCTCGCGCTCGTCTCGCGCTTGCCTCTTATATACTATAACCTATACTATTGCCTATTATATACTATAACAATCCTAACTTTCCTAGCTATTCACTATTCTCAAAATGTTTTTGGTGGTTTTTCTATCTTGGTGTGCAAAGGGGTACAGGTGTTTTTTTTTTTTTTTTTTTTTTCACGCCTCCTCTCACGCTCGCTTCGCGCTTGCCTCCGTTTGACCGAGAAACGCTGAAAAATTACGCCTGTTCTGCAGATCCAGGCCTCCTCAATGAAACTAAGGGTTCATGATTTCCTCTTTCTTGTCTTTCTTCATATCAAAACGGATGGCAAAAACAAACTTATCTTTTAAATAGACATCAAGATTTAAATAAGGAGGCTTTTCTCGAAGTTAGTCGGAGTAAATCCTGTGGAAAATATTGCCCGATAATAATCCGAATTGGAACGAACACAGCTCTCCTGGCCTTTTTCCTGAGGATGTAGGGTAATCATTACTAAGCTAAAATTATTAACAACACTTCACTGAACAATTGTTGTTTTCTTTCTTTCATGTCAACTGATGCTCAACAGTCGGTAAGTATCTACTTATTGTGCTACGTATGTTTATCCATTCCCTGATCTTGTTGTTTAAGATCAATCCTATTTCTTTTAAAAAAAGGCCTTTGACTAATATTTGCATAAACTCCAATTTGAATACTTATTATTTTTTTAAAATGATATGTTATTCAAATTAGATTAATCTTACGTTGTGTTCGTCAGTTGTCACATAACTTTCGGGAAGCTGAGTAGTTTTGTTGGAGCTAGCTTGGAAGTTACAAGAACAATAAGAAATAATAAGCTACCTTTTACATGAGGGTGTTCCATTTTGTTATTAAAAAAAAGGAAAAGGGCCCTGAGAGCGGATTCTTTTTTTTTCAATGATTCTGACATTTTTTTAAGTAATTTAATTCTAATCATAACCTCCCTAGCTATTCACTATTCTCAAAATGTTTTTCGTAGTTTTTCTATCTTGGTGTGCATAGGGGTACAGCTGTGTTTTCGTAGTTGTATTTTTCACTCCTCCTCTCGCGCGTGACTCGCTCTCGCGCTCGCTTCGCGCTTGCCTCCGTTTGACCGAGAAACGCTGAAAAATTACGCTTGTTCTGCCGATCCAGGCCTCCTCAATGAAACTTAGGGTTCATGCTTTCCTCTTTCTAGTCTTTCTTCATATCAAAACAAATGGTCAAAACAAACTTTTTTCTATAACAACATCAACATTTAGATAAAGAGGTTTTTCTCGAAGTTAGTCGAGGGTAAAAGCTGTGGAAAATATCGCCTGACAATAATCCGAATTGGAACGAACACAGCTTTCCTGGCTTTTTTCCTGGGGATGTAAGGTAATGATTACTAAGCTAAAATTACTAACAACACTTCACTGAACAATTGTTGTTTTCTTTCTTTCATGTCAACTGATGCTCAACAGACTGTAAGTATCTACTTATTGTGCTACGTATGTTTATCCGTTCCCTGATCTTGTTATTTAAGAACAATCTTATTTCTTTTAAAATAGGCCTTTGACTAATATTTGCATAAAATCCAATTTGAATACTTATCATTTTTTTTTAATGATATGTTATTCAAATTAGATTAATCTTACATTGTGTTCGTCACTTGTCACATAGCTTTCGGGCAGCCGAGTAATTTTGTTGGAGCTAGCTTGGAAGTTACAAGAACAATAAGAAATAATAGGCTATATTTTACATGAGGGTGTTCCATTTTGTTATTAAAACAAGGAAAAGGGCCCTGAGACCAGATTCCTTTTTTTTAATGATTCGGACATTTTTAAAAATATTTTAATTCTAATCATAACTTCCCTTGCTATTCATTTTTCTCAAAATGTTTTTCGTGGTTTTTCTATCTTGGTGTGCTTAAGGGTACAGGTGTTTTTTCGTGTTTTTTTTTTCACTCCTCCTCTCGCGCGTGACTCGCTCTCGCGCTCGCTTCGCGCTTGCCTCCGTTTGACTGAGAGACGCTGAAAAATTACGCTTGTTCTGCCGATCCAGGCCTCCTCAATGAAACTTAGGGTTCATGCTTTCCTCTTTCTAGTCTTTCTTCATATCAAAACAAATGGTCAAAACAAACTTTTTTCTATAACAACATCAACATTTAGATAAAGAGGTTTTTCTCGAAGTTAGTCGAGGGTAAAAGCTGTGGAAAATATCGCCTGATAATAATCCGAATTGGAACGAACATAGCTTTCCTGGCCTTTTTCCTGGGGATGTAAGTCAATGATTACTAAGCTAAAATTATTAACAACACTTCACTGAACAATTGTTTTTTTCTTTCTTTCATGTCAACTGATGCTCAACAGGGAGTAAGTATCTACTTATTTTGCTATTTATGTTTATCCATTCCCTGATCTTTTTGTTTAAGATCAATCTTATTTCTTTTAAAATAGGCCTTTGACTAGTATTTGCATAAAATCCAATTTGAATACTTATCATTTTTTTTAAAACTGATATGTAATAAAGATTAATCTTACGTTGTGTTTGTCACTTGTCACATAACTTTCTGGCAGCTGAGTAATTTTGTTGGAGCTAGCTTGGAAGAAAGAACAATAAGAAACAATAAGCTACATTTTACATGAGGGTGTTCCATTTTGTTATTAAAAAAAAAAAATGGAAAAGGGCCCTGAGAACGGATTCCTTTTTTTTCAATGATTCTGACATTTTTTAAAGTATTGTAATTCTAATCATAACCTCGGAGTCCCTAGCTATTCACTATTCTCAATATGTTTTCGTGGTTTTTCTATCTCGGTGTGCATAGGGGTACAGGTGTTTTGTCGTGTTTTTTATATTTGCACTCCTCCTCTCGCGCGTGACTCACGCTCGCGCTCGCTTCGCGCTTGCCTCCGTTTGGCCGCAAAACGCTGAAAAATTGCGCCTGTTCTGCAGATCCAGGCTTTCTCAATGAAACTAAGGGTTCATGGTTTTCTCTTTCTTGTCTTTCTTCACATTACGTCGGATGGTAAAAACTAGACCGTAACGCAGCTTTCCTGGTTCCCTCACGAAAAGTGATATGTTCATTCATTTAAATTTGGAGATTATTTAGACAACTAACTGAGGATCATAATTGTGAAAAAAAAAATTATCCATTCATCGATCTTGCTGTTCAGTTCAATTCAAGGTTTTAATGGGCAAAGTTTGAGGTCTTAGACCGCTCTTACAGAGATCGCTACTTAAATGTTTCCCCTTCCCCCCCCCCCCGTCTCCTAAGAAAGAAAACATACAAACAAACAAACCTATAGGTTCTTTCTCACTTTAGAAATAAGAAAATAGCTAACGGTTTATTTCATAATTTTAATCTTTTAAGGAGCAGGTGTATTACACCTTAGTACCAAATGAAGGAGATAATTAATTGAGTGTAAACACACAAAATAAAAAAAACAAAACAAAAAAAACGAGCAAGACTCGCAATAAAGCAAGAGAGCATTAATTTACTTTTGAATCTTTTCTTTCATTTCACCTGATGCTCAACAGATTGTAAGTATCTATTTATTGTGTTACGTACGTTTATCCACTCGTTGATCTTGCTGTTCAGCTCCAATTCAATTTTATCTAAAATAGGCATTTGGTTAGTATGTTCTTAGAGTTCAACTTGGATATATACATTTTAATTACTTGATTTGAAGAACCTAAAGCTACACAAACTTAGCAGTGTGAAAGAACCCATTTATTGTTCTACTCAATTTTATTTTATACTTGGTCTTGCTGTAAGTTGAGCTCAATCCAACTAAATTTATTTTCCTCCGAGCCATGTTTTCAAAAATTTGAATGTATAGATATAAAATTGAATTTCATTGACTTTCTGTACCGTTGGAAAATTGCAAACATATCAAGGAATTCTTTGCAATGAAGTCTTTAAATAAAGGTTTTAGTTAATCACTATGCAATGTTTCACTGATAAGTCATTAAGCTATGTTATTATTAACAATAGAGTAGTAATATCTACAAATGGCTCTTATCACTTAAATTTGTATGATTAATGAATAATTTTAAAGTTTTCCCAATCAATGAAACTATTGGCAGCTTTATTAAAACAACGAAGCGAATTTCTGAAATACGGGAAATTAGGTAACTCTAAGAATAGGCCGTGTTGTTCTAAATGGTGCACAAGAAACTTTGATTCGTTAAAATTTAGATAAAGCGGTAGTTAGAAAAATGTATTAGCTCATAAGCTTTTGCATTCAATACTAACAATATTTTCTTCTATCATTATTTCTCTCTATTTTCCAAAATGAAATTAATCTCCAGGCGGTAAGTACCCACCATTTTAATTATATACGCGTATCACAGACATTCTGACTGACGTACATGTCAAAAATGTTTTAAAGTAAGCTGTAACCTTGAAACACTAATTCTGCTTCTTTTATTTCCTTTTTCTCCCTCAATCTTACCGGATTGATCAAGGGGGTAAGTGGTTTAACGTTCATTATCAAAACGAGCTTTTATCGATAACACTTTTTACTCAGGCGCTCCGTGATAGGGTCGGTTCATTTACAAATCGGTGTCAAGAACATTAAGGAACAAGCGTGAGTGCAAGAATTTCACATTAAGGGTTCAAGAACTACTTGAGTAACGTGTGAAATTACTGTGCTGTGTAGAAGGGATAACTCTTCCACATACCTTCCATACGTTTTTCACTTGCCTTAAGCAATTTATACATGTGCAATAAATGATGGTAATAGGACTGAGTAGAGTTCAATTCGGTCTGTAACCATACAGGTGATTATAACAATCGGACGACCGCGCAGCGGGAGTTGCATTTGTTAATTACGAGTATGATTACAGATAGAATTGGACGACTTGAGGTCCTGTTATCAATTAACCAGAACTACGACAAAACTTGAGAAAGAAAATAGACATCAGTTGTACATTTTCATTAAAAAAAACAACTATTAACTCGGCGAAATGCGCGACAACATCGCTTACTGTCCACTTACACAGGCACATCGTATCTACTGTCCTATTACACTGTCCAATTACAGGCATGACACGTACACTGTCCTATTAGTGCTCTAATCGGTCTGGTGATAACCAATTACGTTCGAGAATTTTGGTATAATTTTGATTAGTGTAAAATTGTGTGAAGATAGTGATCATAACTCCCCGTTACGAGCGCCTGAGTACACGCACAAATGCGTCTAGTGGGGTAACCTCCTTTTTAGAGGTTAAGAGAGTGAGACTGATAAGAACTGTGTCATCTGAATTGAAAAAATACGGGGTGGAAATGGTATTAAAGTAAACTGTTTGGAAATGGGATCAGAATATCCCCCTCCCTAATACTAATCTAAGTTGTGTAAATTATCACTGGTTTTAATTTCTGGCATTCCGCAAAAAATATGCATATTTCAATATTTCACATAATGATTATTCTAGATACACTCTCGGCCATCTGGACATCAGGGAATAATACAATTTTTAATGCGAGCACTGTAATTCCTTAAAAATTCGTAGGCACTAAATAGGACGCTAAGGGTATTTAGATTATCCTTGAAGTGCACGAAATTGTTTTGCGTAAATATTTAGCTTATCATATGTATAAACCAATCCCGATTAGAAGAGAAATTTCGGAAAACTTAAAACTCAGTTTTTTCGGGCCCTAAAGTGCTCTTATTTTGGCTTAAAAGTATCCCTTGGTAACGAATTAGCGGGTGATGACGTAGAAAACTGTAAAAACTCTCTGTTGACACTTACACTCTTACATCTCTTGTAATTTTGTATCGGTGAGCGTTGAAATACTCTTTAAGTAATGTTCGATAGCTGTCTACCTACCTTCAGGAAGCTCTACCGAGAGTTGTGATACATCGCAATCAAATAATAAAGAAGAAATGGACGTTGCGACAACGGTTCAGCTCTACCAAGGAGAACCGCGTGCATCAAACGCAGATTTCGATGAAGACTGACAAAGACGGTTTCTCGCCTGTGGTGTTCAAGTCAAGATTAGACCAAAAAAATCCCGTTATTCAGTGTTTAGTATGTTGCTTTTGTGTTTTGTTTCTTAAAATCTATGAAATCTATGGAAAGAATGGCTATCTTTGTTCGTTCCTGTTGCCTCAAATTTATTTCTTCGAATTAAGTGCGGCGAAGGTTCCCCTTGGTCGGTGCTATAGGGTTTCGTTCCCGTGGAGCAATTCCCTTAGCTAACCAAAAGCTAACTTTTGACGAAAGAATCAGCTGTATCGTGAAGCACGATGATTTTTCGCCGAGAAGTCACCGGGCAGTCTCACAGCAAGTTACTCCTTTCCTCGTACACTGCAAAGGCAGAGGCGATCGTTGTCGAGCCGGTCAAATGAAAAACGAGTGCTTTTAGAGTCATCTGATTCAAGTTCATCTCAAAAAGGGATTTCAATGGAGAAAACTTCTTTAGTTTAAGTGCAGCATTGCCATATGATCCATTTCGCTCGATGGAAAATAATTGACATCAGTGTAAGTTGTAAATTTCGTATGCATCGACTTTCACACAGCACTGGGATTCGCTACCATTTAATTCAATAATATTTGTGTTTCTTTATTTATTTTGTTGCAGTGCTATTATCTCAATGAAATTGCTACTGTTGAGAATTTTCTTTTTTGAGGGCAGGGGGGAACTGATGGCTCGTGGAATAGATTTTTGGAAACCTAGGTTAGGAGAATACACGGCCCCTTCGAGCTTGTGTTTATGCCAGTATCTGCTAGAGCTTTCGCATCGTTCAGGCAACAGGATAACGGTTAGCTCAGGAAAGAGCTTGACCTTTATTACAAATAATATATTTCTGTTATTGAGATACGATGGAAACTGCAATTGGTAGGGTTTTCATATGATAAGGAAAGCGCAAATGTAGTCATGTGGAAAGACAAGGAGTATGAGTACATCTCAAGCGCGTGAAATAAACAACATTAAGGAGCTCACCGTTCTCCGCTCGCGAAATATCAGCCGAAAACAATGTTTAATCGTGTACGGTGTGGGAACAGGCCCCTTAATCAGCGCTCTCTTTAGCTGAATTCATTGGTTATCTTCCTGTGATTTGACCAGTGATATGTGTCGTAACAACCGTCTTCGAGGCCGGTACGGAGGATAAGGCCGATCGGCGATCGAAGATCGAAACGCGTCCATTTTGGCCTTACAGCTACATCCTTTGGAAAGTATTGTATAGAAATACCCACTGTATGTGTATTGTTATTGTAGCTAACATCATTTGGTGCTTCAACCGCGCAGTAAGTTCGCCCTTTCTTCTAGATTTCTCCTTCCTCCACCATAGTTGCCGACGTGTCTTTACAGTTTTCTACGTCACAGCTGTGATATGTAGCATAAACGTTTTGGCAGCGCGCTTAATGGAGACACTTTTTGACCGCCAAATGGTACCTCCAATGCGCAAAAAAACTGTTCAAGGAGAACTTACTAGGCGGTAAGTATTTTAAACAGCTATCAAACAGAAAATAAAAAAAAGATCGTGTCATAGGCACCTTAAGGTCAATTTCATCAAAATGATTTCCCTACTGGAGTCCTTCACTTAGTTTATCTCGTTGATTTTCCTCATTTAGTAATTTTAGTACCTCTTTCGCACTAATTAGCCTCCTTGGAAAATATTTCTTCCTGCAGCTCGTCTGAATGCTTGCCATGTTGATAAATACGTTTTAGATTATCTCTAAGGACTACTCGATAATGATAACTTTCTCTTGATGGTTGGAAGTGTACTCAGCATGTCATAAAATATCGAAATTGTTTCAATTTGCACAATGATAAAACCAAAAGGTGCCCCTTGGCAGCTGAAAATTTTTTGGTGGGCTTTAATTAATCAAATGACCACAATTTTTTTATGTTGGCTTTTTGGTAACGGTTAAATTATGGATTCGTTTTCTTTAGCAACAGTAACAATTTACGATCCTCACTGCATATTATATTTGTTAGTGTCTTTCTTATTGTTATGGTTCCGAATCAGGCGAAAATATTAAGCAAGCAATAAAATAAACAGTATTTTTAAGCAAAAAGTAACTTCGTCAAAATATTTCTTTTCATCTTTTTTCTCCTTTGAAATCTGCGTTGGACTACAGAAAGTAAGTAGATAAAGTATTTCACTTTTTCCATTACTTTTGAGTCTCTCCGTCTAAGAAGTCCGGCTCACTACTTGATTACAAGCGTTCTCCAGTAAGCAGCACAATTTGACTCAACGCTTGGTGTGGGAGTAGGACGGGTTTGGAATATAGAATTGATTCAGTTGATCTTTTTAATAATAAATAATTTCTTCGTCTAGGTGAAGTCAATGTCCAATATCAGTTTGACTGACTCCAATGCATTTTAGCCTTTTCAGCAATAAAATTACGTTGAGCCCTTCGTGATGAATCCATTGAGTTGAATTAAATGCCAAGGCGTTGTTTTTCATTTTTGTGTGTGCGAAGTTGGCAAAACTTGATATTCGTCATTTTTCTATTTTTTTTCTCGAAGTGGGTGGCACAGTCTAAGCATCCAAGGCGACTTTATTCTCTCTTTTGCTCGTAATTTGAAAAAATATCAGAAGGAATTATTTCTGCCTAAGTTTTTGATGTTGTTGTTGTTTTGTTTATTTATTCATTCTTTTTTCTTTTCTTTCTTGTACTTTCATGTAAATGATGGAATGATTAGGAGAGGGTAAGTGCCAATCTTTAGCAGTGTTAATATAATTTCGAAGTGAAGCTGATGTCCAGTCTTTAGATGCTTTATACAAACTAAGTTATTTGAACTCGACAGTTCGTCATGTTTCTCTTTTATTTCTCGAGGTGGGTGGTACAGTCTTATGCGTCCAAGAAGATTTCATTCTCGCTTTTTCTCGGATATTGAGTGAATTAGTAGGAATTCCGCTTCAGTTAGTTTGCTGTTTTTCTATTTATCTATTTTTTTTTCTCATTCCTGTACAACCATGAATATGATGGACGCACCAGGAGGTAACTTCCAAGTTTCTTGTCTTTGCTTTTGACATAGTGTTACTAAAAATTCAAAGTCGAGTTTAAGTCCAGTCCTTAAATGCTTTGTACATCTTGCTGTTTTTTAAAGATTTTTATATCTCCGTTCTGTTTCGCGTGAACGAAGATACCATAACTCGACTGTCCGTCATTTTTCTCTTTTATTTCTCGAAGTAGGTGGTACAGTCTTATGTATCCACTGAAGATTTCATTCTTCCTTTTTCTCGGATTTTGAATAAATTAGTAGGAATTCCGTCTCATTTAGTTCGTTGTTGATATATTGATATATTCTTTCTTTTCTCATTCCTGTACAACCATGAATATGATGGACACATCAGGAAGTAAGTTCCAACTTTCTCGTCTTTGCTTTTGACATAGTGTTACTTAAAAATTCCAAGTCGAGTTTAGGTCCAGTCTTTAGATGCTTCGTATATCTCACTGTTTTTTTAAAGATTTGTATATCTCTTTTCTGTTTCGTGTGAACGAAGATACCATAACTCACGGTTTGTCATCGGAGTGAAAGCACCGTTTAGATGAACAACTATTGTTTTTTTTTAACTCTCGATGTCGTCATTGCGACTATGTGTTGTAAATTGTTCCGTTAAAGTGGAAGTATTTAGATCTCCAGGCTCAAGAGGTCCGCGCTCTGACCTGGTGCTGGTGCCGTTGTTTCGCTTTTTTGCTTTCCATCTTTCGTTTCTTTTTCTTTTTTATTTCATTTGGGCTACCACTTTCCAATTATTATCGTGCACGTTGTGATACAAAACACATAAATAGTGAGATATATTTTCTGCGTGTTGCATTTGACAATTCTATGTTATAAACTAATTGTAGTTTTTGCTTTACAGTGTTTACTTTCTAAATTGATTCTCTTCATTTTCTTTTTAATCTGATGCATTGGCCCTCACTTGTCAAATCAGGGTGTAAGTAAAGTTTTCGTTGAGTAATAATTTTCTCTTGTCATTAGTAAAGATAATGGTTAATGTCTAAGTAAATCGGTGTTCATGGTTTCTATTACATTTAACTTGATCGAAACAAGTGGAATATCAAGATTGACACCACTAAACAAGTGAAATGAGGCAGGGGATTTGCGTGCCTGTTCGTAACTGATAATTGAGTTGTCAATTAGTTTACTTTCTAAATTAATTCTCTTCATTTTCTTTTTAATCTGATGCATTGGCCCTCACTTGTCAAATCAGGGAGTAAGTAACGTTTTCGTTGTGTAATAATTTTCTCTTGTCATTAGTAAAGATAATGGTTAATGTCTAAGTAAATCGGTGTTCATGGTTTCTTTTACATTTAACTTGATCGAAACAAGTGGAATATCAAGATTGACACCGCTCAACAAGTGAAATGAGGCAGGGGATTTGCGTGCCTGTTCGTAACTGATAATTGAGTTGTCAATTAGTTTACTTTCTAAATTGATTCTCTTCATTTTCTTTTTAATCTGATGCATTGGCCCTCACTTGTCAAATCAGGGTGTAAGTAACGTTTTCGTTGTGTAATAATTTTCTCTTGTCATTAGTAAAGATAATGGTTAATGTCTAAGTAAATCGGTGTTCATGGTTTCTATTACATTTAACTTGATCGAAACAAGTGGAATATCAAGATTGACACCGCTCAACAAGTGAAATGAGGCAGGGAATTTGCGTGCCTGTTCGTAACTGATAATTGAGTTGTCAATTAGTTTACTTTCTAAATTGATTCTCTTCATTTTCTTTTTAATCTGATGCATTGACCCTCACTTGTCAAATCAGGGAGTAAGTAACGTTTTCGTTGTCTAATAGTTTTATCTCGTCATTATTAAAGATAATGGTAAATGTCTAAGTAAACTGGTGTAAATGGTTTCTATTATATTTAAATTGCGCGAGACAAGTGGAATATCTAGATTGACACCGCTCAACAAGTGAAATGAGGCACGAGATTGCCTGCCTGTTCGTGATTAATAATTGAGTTTCATTGACTACTTGTAGTTTGTGTTTGATACATACTTTAGTGCTTTTACTTTTAATATTTTTTCTTCATTTTCGTTTTAACCTGGTGCACTATCCCCCATTTGACAAATTAGAAAGAAAGTAAAGCTTTCGTTGCTTAATAGTTATCAGTTGAAATAATTGTTGCTGACTAAACAACATTACTACAAACAAGTCGAGTCGATTAATTGTATTTCGAAAAGAGTAAATATTTCACGGTTTTTACCATTCATTAATTAAGAAACAATTCAAGTGACGTTTACTCTGTTGCTCTCAGAATAGCACGGACACAGAGAGTGTTAAACATTATGCTAAAATGTGTACGTTTTGATTGCTATCATGCAATTTACTTCACAAAACATCTGAAGATTAAAATTTCCTTTTTTGAGGGTTGCATGATTATAGGTATTTATCAAATTGCTTTTGTACTCTAGTGTACTTACTTCCTTTTCTTTCTTTCTGCATTTTCCTTTTAATCTTACGTATTAACCCAAATTTGGGAAATTAGGGAGCAAGTAACATTTTCATTTTTTCCAAATAGCTATTAGTCAAGATAATGTTTTCTATAGGATTGGAATTGCTTGAGGCAAGCTAAATATTTAGATTGATATTCAATGTAATCAAAAAGTGAAATGTAGTGCCGAATTTGCTCTCTGCCTGTTCGTAACTGCTAATTGAGTTTCATTGACTAACTGTAATCCGTTTTCTAGTTTGCTTACTGTCTCTTTAATTTTCGCGAAAAAAAACTGTGCGACATTTTCTGACCAGTTCAGATATTCTTTTCAGTGAGTTGAAATTTGGCGTGCTTAAGACGCATAGTTTCTTCTCGTGATCAGTAAAAGAAAGCGCAGTTCGAACCGTTACTGAATTTTTTTAATTTGAAACTTGAGTGTTAGATTCTGCTCGCGCAGAAAATTTCACAGTCTGATGATCGCTTAGTATGTGAAAATCCAATAACAGTTCACCTTATCTAGAATTTATAGTTTGCTTAGCATATCTTTGCTTAGAGCATTTCAGGGTGAATTAAACAACCTACGCACAGCATGTTCAATCTTTTAGTTAGAAAAGTAGAAAATCATTCACGTAGGAAAGTTTCATTGTGTAGTGGTATTTGCCTTTTTCCCTTTGCGATCATTGGCCTTTCGGTACGTTGAATCTCTAAGCAACTCATAAACTAGGTCATAAAATACGGTGAAAGAAAACAAAATTCTATAATTGATAGAATTTTGTTTTCTTTCACCATATCAAGTATCTGAAAGTATCAATTTGTTGCCTTAACATTATTATTTTGTATGAAACCCTTAAATTGAGCTAACAATTTATTTCTGTTGCTATTGCTCTTTCCTCTGTAAAATCATGGTTTGTGGACAATTTAGTGGGTAAGAAATTATTTTAGTTCATACGTAGATCATATTATTAAGCAAAACGTCGAAAAAAGTGAAAATTAAACAACCCTTCTCGAAGCCCTTTTCTTTTATTCTGTTCAATTCAAAATGCTTTGACTCTCTTACCTTCGCGAGGTATATCAAACATCATTATAAGTTCTTTTTCCTTTAAAAGTTAGATAGTATTTGTTGTTATCTTTTGCTTCCTTTTGGGCAGCGAAAGCAGTATCACTTTATTATTTTATTATAGAACATCAATCGTTTTCGCATACCTCAAAGTGGTTTATTTGTTGGTGTCCGCATGCGACTATAAAACCAATTATTATATCTTGTGTCCAGCTTATAACCTCTTGTGTCTGCAAGATTACAATCTCTTGATGTCCGAAAGTATGCTCAAAGGCATAAATTAATTCGCATTAATCGATTATAGCATATGGCCCGCCTGGCCCCCCTCGCGCAATTCCATAGAAAAGCTGACGTATGGAGGGCCGGACGGGTTGATGTGAGCCGGCGCCCGTTTCTCGAAATGCCTGGTAACTTAACGGGCTCGAGGCAATACTTTAAAATCAAAATTTTAGGAAGAGAGAAGCAGCCTGGCAACCTAAGTATTCCATTTTGTTTCTTTAGCTAATAGTTTTATTGTAGAATTTTTAAGCTTTTGAAACCATCTTGAAGGAAAGCAGAACAGCTTTACGGGCCCGTTAAGTTACCAGAACCCCGAGAAACGGGCTCCCGGTCCGGAAAAAGCCGCCCGGCCCTAGTGCACTTGGGCAAAAAATATTAAAATGAAAAACATTGTCCGCTTTTGTGGCTAAAAATGAGTGACAGCAGAGAGTATAAATGGAAACAAATGCTACGTTTTCCGATGAAATGTAAGTTTCCTGTTCTAACTCGAAAACAGAAAGGAAAAGTGTTCATTGTAGAATAGTTTTTGTGGTTATTCCGCGCGCGCCGGTCTATCGCGTGGTATTTAAGAAAAAAAATCAAAATTTCCAACACTAAAAAGTCATACAATAAAATGCGTAATGACTGAGTTAGGTCGGGCTGGATGAGAAATATTTGACTTTCGATCGTGGCACTCGGACCTCTGTGCTATTCTCGGTCCGTACGTCATGACCTCGAGTCAAATACTTTCCCGTCCGGCCCTCCCACTCAGTCAATTAGTACACAGTATCTCACAACGGCTTTAAACTGATAGTAAATTTCAGTTGATTCATTTTCTCTTCTTTTCCATCGGGTTCACCAACGTCTCATTGACATAACAGGTCGTAAGTAGCTTTTTCTTTACCTTTCCTCATTTTTACATTTCTAACAAACTAGGTACTATTCGACAGTCATCATGTGTTAGACTCCCTTCAGAGTAATCATCATTTTTGCGAAAGAGTAGATTTGTAAAAGGAAACGCTTTACCTACAATGAACCGGTATAGTTTTCGCCCCAATCATCATTTTTGATTGCGGCCAAGAGTTGTATTTTGGCAAAATGTCTTTTTTACAATTGCTGGGTGACAGCATGTTAAAGACTGTTATACGGTCAGACTTCCCCATTGAATGCCAACATGGTAACCATTTGAAATACCCAGCAGTTGTGGCAAGTGTAATAAGACGCGTAGTCATACTACCGGCTGTTCCATTAAAAAGACGCTTTTACTTCACGATACCAAACTGAAGGACAATGTAGGCAATAACAAATGTGCCTCACTAACTAGCATATCTCTTTTTCTTATTTCCTACCTTAACGGGCAAACAGATCGTAAGTATGTTTTCTTTTTATAGTTATTTGGCGGATTTCACATGTCTTTTCGCTACTGCAGTAACAGTCATGTAACATATTTGTGTCACTGTCGCTTACTTTTGTAATAATGAAAGCTACAATTTTCGTTTTATTAATATTATTATTATGATCATCAATAAACATGGCATTCTGATATTCGCCTTGCTTCCTAAGTTATGGTTGGAAACTTGTTGAAACCGTTTTGAATTAGGCTCTTGTGGAAATATTTATTCAGTGTGAACCATAAGTAGATAAGGATTCGATTTTGATTCAGTGGCTCAGTTTACAAAAAAATTAAATGTTATCTGTGCTAGACTGTGAAATTGAGGTGTTAGTTACTTGAAACTAATTATGAGAATTAAAGCCATAATCATGAAAATGGTTTCATATCAGAACTATTTGTTGAGCAGAGGTCTTAGCCGACTGATTAATGAATGTCAACTCTCTTAGCAGTTAATTACTTTCATTTTATTTATTTTTCTGTTCTTCATGTATTTTTTTTTATTATTCCTTGGCCTTGGCAATTGTGAAAAACGATTAGAACGTAAGTACATGTTTCTCTGTCATTTAAAGCATATCTATTTGCATGGCACCTTCACAGTGCGTATACGTTAACATATTTAACTAAAGTACAGGTGATAAACGAAAGAAAAAGTGCATAGCATTTCTCAATAAACAAATGAATTTTTTGAGAAACAGATGCACGTTTTAATTTTATTTCTTTTATAACTTTTATCACATGCCACTTCTGCAATCACTCAGCTGGTAAGTTGAATTTAGTTTATCTCGCGCAATTCTTATTCTTGATAATTATGCTCAAGACAATTATATTTTCCTTTAGTGCCTAAGATCCTATTTACAACCGGTCCGCGTATGAATTGTTTACTCCTTTCGGAGTGCATGTCGATTAAGTGTTGTAAAAACAGAGTTAGGTTATCATCACAGCGAAGCAGAACAACGAAAAATCATTGGAGCCTCAATAATCTCATGTTCAAAGCAAACATTTGGCATCCAGAACTGGAAAACACACGAGAGCATGTGAAATCAAATTTGCTGAGAAGCTGTAGTGCAGGACGAGGCGTAGCAAAACTCCGATGTTATGAAGGAGTACTTCAGTTTCAACCAATGAAATTTACGCTGACATCCATTGTGTTTTAAGTCTACTTTTATGCTTTATTTTTAATTTTGAGCTCAACTCGTGCTTTCGGTACAATTTTATTAGTAAAGACTTCCATAACTGGCCCCTCATCCTGTGATCTGCTGGTTACAGCTGACGAGGAACATTCAATTTAGCAATGCTAACTTTCTCTACTTCCTGATCGCGACTGAATCTCGTCCAAGACCGCAAACAAAAAAGTTCACGGCGTCTACCATAGGATCATTGTAAGGCCTGACAAACGCAGAACAGAAGTAAAACAAAGTTTAACACTAGTAATTCAAGGGCTGGTCATACCACGCATAAAATCAGTCAAACCCTTGACGCGAAACCGGCGTGAACGAGGTTAAACAGAAATTTAGAAATGCAACCCATCCTTGATAATTTTCTCTTAAGTTTCTGGAGAATCTTTTTCCAACATCACGTCCTACTCTGGGATATGTAAATTTAGGCGTTAATACTCGCTTTCCATATGTTGAGAAAGTACTGGAACCTAATTCCTTTCCTAAGGAAAAAGGGGGGGGGGGGTAGAACTTTACGATGAAGTATTATTTCATAACTTAAGCTATGTTATTTAGATCATTAACTGTTCCTCCTTTCTTATCTTATCTTTTCTGCCTAGCCAAAAGGGAAGGTAACTATCAATATCATCCGTTCCTATAAATAAGTAACTCTCCTGTGGCTTAATATACATTATTGACTCTCTGCACCGGCTGATTACTGATCAGCAAATTACAATCGTAAATAGCAAAGAATTATCTAAGTGTATATCAGTGACAGTTAGTGATAGCTGTTAATGTTATAATGTTAGTATCCAAACGACTTTACCGATGTGGACAGTATTAGTATAAAATCAATAGCTAAGTTCTGTAATAAATGATATTTGTATAATTATCATCAGATAACAGTCATATGTGGCTGATTGTTTGTTTGATTTAACAAGTTATCGATTTCAATGTAATATATTGACGTACCAAAAAAACTGGTTTGTTCAAATAAACAAATGAATAGATAAATGGATTAACATCTTTTCAAAATTGTTTTTCTCTTTCACGGCGTTCTTTCCGGATCCATAAGCGGGTGAGTACGACGAGTTCAGTTTGTTTGTTAACCTTATGATGTGTTAGTCAAGTATTCCAAGGCTATGTTGAGCCACCAATTTACTCATCGAATGTGAATCTTTCTTTTCATGTTCACCTAACATCCTCATCCTAACTGATATAACAGATTGTAAGTAGCCATGGTTGAACTATCATTTATCAGTAGGCAGGATAAAGGGTCGATAAAGATGGTTGAACAAACAAATGGATCCCAATAGAGGGATTCAAACAGGATACTCTTCTCTGTTGATCAGAGGATGTGTGGACAAAGATGTTGCACAGAAATAAAACTTTTAATTGTCACAACAATTGAATTTCAACGTTTCAGGCCTCTGCCATATACTGGTGGAACTTTTACAGAAAAGTTGAAAATTAAAAATTGAAAACGTTAAAATCCTAGTTTGTTTTTTTTTAACATTTTTGCACATTCATCCATTTGAGAAATAAAAAACAGTGTCACTCTCCCTGGCTTATAACATGATAAATCCTTGACAAATGTTGAGACAACACCAATGATGCTTTTAAATAGGGAACTGTAAGTTGGGTGATTTATAAGCTTCAAGCCATCAATCTTTTTAGCTTGGAGATGTTAGTTCGATTTCCCCTTGGAAATTAGAAACTGAGAATATCGACGATAATAATTAGGTATTTTGGTATCCTTTATGGCAAGCAGCAGATTAATGCAGCAAAGGAAGTAAAGAGCATAGGTAGAGTGATAATATGACATATGACTCTTTGCGCACAACTTATTGTTTTCAAAGGTTGTATGGCGTGGTCGTCCTGGAATGGCGTCTGCATTGGGTGCAACGAGTACCGGGAAAGAGTCGGTAAGTGACAAGAGGAAGTTTTGGTGAATTTGTGACACACAAGTGCAATGGCGGGTTTTCGCCATTGTTTTACAACTTCAAAAAACTATGCAGCATTTATAAACTTTTTTTCAAATAGATAAACTCTTATGTATAGATTGTAATGATAATTAGGCAGGAACCTTCAGCAGTTATTTTCAAGGGATTTTTTCTTTAAAATAAATAAGATGACTTAATCTCCAACCGTTTATTACTTCTAAAAGATTATTTGGATAACCTTACTTCTAGAATTTAACTGCTCAAGAACTCGGGAATCACGGCCTTGTAAATGTAAGTGGTTTTATGTATGAGGAGAAAGTCAAGGATTCATTTGTAGGTAGAAAATGATGCACTGATATCCTTCAACTGTCCTTTAATTAAACGTCAAACTCTTTATTTAATATACTTTGGTTTTACCAACAGGGTTGGTAATTTAGATTGGCCACCGTAAAAAGTATCAAAGCTGACCTTTCGAGCGTTAGCTCTGACGAAGCGCTAACGGTCGAAACGTTGGCTAAGAAGATCTTTACGGTGGCCATCTTACATTTTCAACTTAGTTGATAAGACCCAAGAGCCGTGACCCATGGAAGCTTACCCCCCGTTTTCTCTGTAAAAAAAAAACATGATTCGCATTTAATTAAAAACATTTTATTTTTTCTGCCGGAGTTTAGATGCTATATTTATATTTTGTCACAAACAACAAAGGCAATTTTTCCTTAGTAGAAAAAGAAAGATCATTACAGTTTCATGTAGAACAGGCGTGATTTTCGCGAGCGGGTGCTAAGTATTTTTCCTTGGTGAAAATCATTGTTGCAAGCTTTGATTTTTACAGCAGGGGAGAGCTGAGGAGAGAAAGACAGTTGCACTAAGATTGTGAACGACGGTTAAAAAGAAGTAGAGGGGGAGGGGATGGGGATCAAGTTTTATATAAATTATTATTTTTCTTCTTAAAATTAAAAAGGTCCTCCTGAAATAAATTCTTGGCGAGAGAAGTCTGTCAAATTAAATTCAACACTTCAAATTCAATGCTTCGTGAGGGGTTTTCCTAAACCAGAGGTGAAGTGGACAAAAGATGGAAAGTTAGTTAATACCAGGAACATGCTCACGATTAATCGAGTGACTTATGGCGATGCTGGTCAATACACATGCAGCGCTAAAAATAGTTAAGGAAAAAATGAAGCAGCTTTTCATATTACAGTCACAGTTAAACGTTGACGTACTTTTGTTTCTTTCAGTTTCTATTCTCATTTTCTAATTTTTTTCATACTTTCACCTTTTTTGACTTATACTTTTGAATTCTATGCCCAGGTCCTCCTGAAATTAATCCTGAGCTCAAGAATCAGTCGGTTACATATAACTCGTCGCTTCAGTTCATTTGCTCTCTGAGCCGTTTCCCTACACCTGAGATACTCTGGACTAAGGATGGGGTGAATCTCGGTAACAACAACACTCTCACGATTCGCCAAGCGAGATTTGAAGACTCTGGTCAATACACCTGCAGCGCCAACAACAGCGAAGGAAGCAAAAACTCAACTTTCTGGATCGAAGTGGCGGGAGGTACGGTTCTTATTTACATATTGAAAGAACTTGAGTCGATAATCAATTTAGATATCTTTGGTTGGATGAGGATAAAATCGTTTCTATGATACCATATGCAATTTAAGGACTTGAAACCCCAAAAGTTTCAAAATTGATTAAAAATATTAAAAAAAAAAGGACTTAATTGATAATAACATTTAAAGAGCGAAAACATGCCGACTTATATGACAAATGACAAATGTAAATGAATTTCGTGATCAGACACATGTAATTAATTTTTGGGCAGTTTAAAACTGATTGTCTTTCGGAGCGTCGAGCAATTTTGACTTTATAGATATCACCATATTTTGTCACGGCATTTATCATAAAAGTCCGTTTAAATTTTTGAATTACCTTTCTTTCTGCTTCTTAAATAACAATGGCTGACAAGTCATGATTTCATGTACATTTTTAGAAGTGCAAAAATGTCAAATTGGCTATCAGTGCATTATTATTTAAGTATTTATTACTGAAGTTGGAAAGCGAAACATCCATGTACACTTTTCATTGATGCAAACCTTTTAACCATTACTATTTGGCTATTCTTCAAAGTAAATGTCTAGTTTGAACTTAGAGAAACTGGTACTCTTGACCATGGTGTTGATATTACACCTAACAACCAGTAAGAAAAGAATGAATAAATTAATAAATAGGTAGCTAAGTTGTTAACTCCTGGGTTGTTGCTATGATAGGAAATCTTTTAAGGAAATAAAAGAATGTTTTGATGTCACATTGGGCTGACTTATACCTTCCTATATCAAAAGTGAAGAAAACTAATTTCAAAATAACCTTGGATTAATAATAGACTTGGCAATAATGTAATTTGCTTTTATTTTGAAACTAGTTCATTTCGGGTTGGATAAGGAAGGGGGCAGAGGGGGTTGAAATGAACAATGCGGCCCTTTGTTGAGCTTGGTGATCTTTTTACTTCAAGTCTCTCCTCAGATCATTGAGCCTCCGAAAAACAAATTTCTTACGGAAGGATACTCCGTAAACCTTGGTTGCGTAGCCTCAGGTATTCCAACACCAACTTTCGTCTGGACTTTTAATAATGGTGACCTGCCATCTGGTATCAATCAAACCGATTACGAAGGAGAATCATTTCTAGTTTCGCCAAGAGTCACCAAAGGGATGAATGGGACTTACAAGTGTACAGCAAAAAACAAAGCAAACACAGCCAGTTCCTCAGCAACACTGCGTGTTTTTGGTGAGTTCAGTTGTAATGCTATTGATGATGATGATGACGATGATGACGATGATGATAATGATGACGACGACGATGATGATGACGATGATGATGATAATGAAGAAGAGAAATAGCGAAAGAGTAGATTGAGACATTCAAGTGAACTTGTAAGTCCAAGGGCAATAGCGACGGAGAAAAGGAATAGCGCGAAGATAATTTAGGCAAGCTGAGCCCAATTGTAGTAAGGCGGATAGTGAAACGTAAAGCGTTATCCACCAGATAGAGTTTTATCCAGTGGATAGTGTTATCTACCCTTCGAACGACCGGGGCCTGATATTCAAAAAACGGTTGATATGAATGCTTAATACTATTGTCCTTGGGTCTTTATGATTACAAACGCAAAGAACTGCGTAGATCTGGGTAGGAAAGTAACGCTAAGGAAAAATGACAAGTGGTGGCGCTATAGAGAGTTGATAGATTCGAAATACTTGACTATATGCAATGCACTCTCAAACTGGAAAAATCTGAATAGACTTTCGAGATGGAGAGATTCAGAATCTCAGAAGAGAGCAAAAAGGAAGCGAGACGCAAAAGCCAATTTTACATGCGACACATTATTGGCATTCTCTACATTGAACAAGGAAACTAGAACAGACGGAAATACTTAAAACGAAGACACTTCCATCCGTGACCGAAATCGGAGGTCGAATAGCGATTACGCGTTCGAAAGAATTCTTCCACAAAGTTGATTTATGGCTTTTGTAACTCGTAATGAGACTTAGCTAATGAGGATGAAGAATATCACAGATTTAGGATTTACGGATTTACACGCTGAAAAGGCACGAAATAAGTTGTTATTCGTAAGCTGGTCCAAGAAGCCGGGAACCAATCAAATGGCGCGTATCGCTTGTTTACTTGTGAGGAAAACGATACATCTAATCGGGAAGTATTGTGCTTTTTGACGCGCGGAGCGTACCAACGTCATTCTAATTAATCCTTTTATGGAATAGTTCCGCTTTTCAAACCACTCGTAAAATTATAAAAATCCGCTCTCAGGACTGTTTAACGAGTCAAACTACTTTCAAACGATGACTGACGAACTTCTGTGAAGAATCATGCGGAATAGAAAGCATGCAGAACAAAAACACAAGGAAAACAGCGAGTCGGTTTGTACCAGAAATCTCACTCGTTCACTGCGCACACCTGTTCGATTTCCGATATTACCAACTCGTGCGTAAAATATTATACGGACAGACTTTTCATGAAGTATTCTCTATCGATTGAATTGTCATAAGAGTTCTTGATTCTAATTGCGTTCATGATTTCCACAATTTATCCACGGAAATTTAACCGCGTCAGCTTGAGAAAATGTAGTAAGTCCACTCTCCTCAGGAAGTGATGAAAACGACCTAATGAGGTTGTTGTGGACCTGTAGAATTTAGACGGACGATCATCTACTTGAAATCAGACCTGCTACCATACTGGTGGAAAAGAAAAAAACTTCGTGTTGCAGGACTCACTTGCTGTGTCCTGTTGATACAAGGGCGGATAAAAAAGAACACGAGAAGATGGAACATTATCAAGACCTTGATTTAGAATTTCAGCGGAGGACCTGGGCGATTGAAATAGTAACCAGGAAATTTAAAACATAAAAGGCTTCAAGCTTGTTCTGAAACTCTTTCGAAACTCACTACGAAACACTTTTCTTACTTTTTTTCCATCTAAAGCAACATATTCGAAGCATTCCCATAAAAGGTCACATTTGACTCGTTTCGTTTCCACGTTTTTGTTTGTTTTGTTTTGTTATATGGAATGTTTATAATGCAGTTGTATTTTTTAATGAGACACAAGTATTCTAATGAATTGCCCCTTTTCCAATGCAGGAAAAGCCTCTGCTCAAATTGTTCCAGAGACAGACATAACAGTCACCAAAGGAGAAACCCTCACATTGACCTGCAAAGTCAACGAAGAAACAATAAGCATAAGGTGGAGAAAAGATGGAGAAAAAATAACAGAAAGAGCAGATATAGATACACGATTAGATGAAAAAAAGAGTAAGCTGGCTCTTACTGAATTTGGGGAAGAGGACAATGGCGAATATTCTTGTGAAGCACGTAACAAGCCAGGAACTGTGGCTCGCTCTGTTGTGACAGTAAATGTCAAAAGTTAGTTGTTTAAGCAACCACATATAATTTCAGTAAATAACTATGTAATTACACGTCCGCCTTCTATGTTCATCAGAAACCTCTTCCAGTGGTTTTTTAGTCTTCTGGAAACTAGAAATTTGAAAGGAATTTGAAAAACCTGTTTCAAAACGAGTTTGAAACAGTAGCAGTATATTATACATATTCTGTAATTCTTTCACCAATCTTTCTCTTTCTATCTACCTGTTTTTTGTAAATTAACATATCTGCGTCTGTTTTTCAAAAGTTTATTCCCGGCCACCCAACGCAAGCAATGAACAACGTAAATTTTTGGACCAAAAAAAAAATAGCTCTCTATTTGGATAATTGGCGATATTAATTTTTATTTTTAATGCCAACCAGAAAATTCCTTTCCTACTAAGCTTCTTCAATTATTATATTTCGGGAAATTCAGAGGCTCCCTCCAGCAGCTCACTGGAGTGGTACTACATTGGGGGACCTTTGGCCGCTGTCCTTTTTCTACTGGCGCTCACTTCATACATTAAAAAACGCCGTGAGACAGGTAAAATGTTACCATACGAAAATAAGATGTCTTCATATGGTAGATTGAGATTGTGGCTTTAATACGTCAGTGTTTGGAGCACGAAGGAGCCTTTTTAAGCAGGTCATATTGTGCATTTCCAGCACTGATTTTGAAGGTCCCTTACAGTCCCGGCAAAGCCCATTACTAATCAAATTACAAAAAGGTTACAAATTATATGAAAGTGATCACCATGATAACCCACCTTATTCCTTCTCCTGTTGTTTGACAACAGAGTCAAATATAAGTTACACGTGGTTTCTGAGTCGCAAGCTTTAATTTAGTTAATGATGTCATTCTTACTCACAACGAAGCGATTTCTTTCATCTGTTTCCACATATCCTTTGACAATAGCCCCACCTGAGGTGCCACCTAGGCTGCGGTAAGTGAATTCCCTTTTTAATGCTCAATGTCTGAACGTGTGGTTATTTCCGAAGTTTCTAACTCTTGAATAAGTCTCAGTAGAGTAGTGATAAGCGCCACTGCTGAGTAAATAAGTCTTTTTTTTTCTGTTCGGACTGACTATGTTCACCATTAAGAGCACACTGGCCAAAATAAAAGGTTTTTTATTTCGAACCAGCAGCAGTTTTCAAAACCGTTCTTATCAAATGGCAGTCAAATGTTTCCTAACATCCTGTCTGTTTTGGATTCGTTCGTCCTTCACTTGTTTTGACATCTTGTGTAGTATCTTTTTTTTTTGTTACCAGTATGCCAGGTTGTGGGTGACGTACTTTTAAAGAAGAAGAGAAGCTTTGACCCTTCGTCACTCTTTGTTACAGAAACTACAGTTGAAATACACTCGGAGTCTTGTAGGCCGATTTATAATAATATTACTCGATGTATCGATTGTGGACAATACTTCGGATGGTTTTAATTAGTATTTCATTTCTTGCGTAGGAGGCACGATATTTATATGACGTAAAATGCCGAAAAACACTGTCGGCGCTAAGTTTATTCATTAAAATCTCCTCTCTGGGTCGATGCGTTCAGTAAATTAGTATCTAAATTTCACCTATTTCAATAATTTTTTCATTGGCAAGTGATAATTTTCTGAAGCAGCCGGAAATAAAAACGAAAAGAAAAAAATTAAAGTGAGGATATAGAGGATATCTTTACCACGTTACGTTAAACCAGATTCAAAGAAGGAAAAGATAGATAGGTAACACAGATATTTAAAGTCTTGTTTTCATCTGCAATTATTCAGTGAAGGGGACGATGAAGTTGAGATGGATCAGCTGAACGTAAACACAGATGGATGGGAGATTGCAGTTGACCGCCTGATCCTTCGCGAGCATATTGGCAGAGGGGCATTCGGTTCAGTGTGGCGAGCGCTACTGGGTCGTTCTCGAGGCAGACCTGGAAATCGCACGGTTGCTGCGAAATGCTACCTACGTAAGTACTTACTTACAAAGCTTGATTAAACTATCCTTTATTAATTTTTTGAGTAATATATCTTAATAAAGGGCATTCACTTAGAATATGCTTTATTAACGTACTTGATACATAACATGGATAGCTTAAAAACTGTGCGCTGTTAAAATGATTTACCAGCTGGCATGTCAAATTGTTAGCGGATGGCTCCCCGGGGGATCGGTTGTTAAGTCTTTTGTCATATAACGCTACTACCATACAACAGAACACGAATATCATTTGAAGTATTAGAAGCTGTGGAGAAAAATGAAAATTTATTGGTTAAATTGCATTCAAGCGAATAAAAGCGGAAAATACCATAATACTGGAAATGTCACTCCGTCGTGTATTTTGTAAAATTGCTCGCTTAGAAACTTTTGATGGGAAATAATGTCATGTGACCTCAAAGAAACCTGGAGGGGGTGAGTCTGGCGCAAAAAGCTCAGAGCCATTTTCCAGTCTAGTGGTGGTAGTATGATCTTCTTCCGCTGGAAAAGCTGAACGTCATAATGCAATAGAACTTGTATGAAGCGGTCACCTTGTAATAAGCGGTCGGTTTTCAAAGTATCGAAACTTTCCTCCTTTGCTTATAGTGCTTTTTATATCAAGCAGTTGTGGTCACCCTTTTCTAAGTCCCAACAGCCTATTTTTAATGTTCCTTACCTGTATTGAACGGTCACTAAAGCGGAAGTACTCAAATAAAATTAAGAATAATCTTTCAAGTAAAATTGAATCCAGGTTTATCTCCCGAAATCAATGTTAGTAATATTTTTGAGCGAAGTTGTGTATCTTAAGTGGTCCGTGATGGCATAGAGTGGCGTTTTTAAACTTTTATCAATAGTAGCCCTATTCCGTGGAGCCTATATTAAACGGTCAACCATTTCCCGTGCGTGACCGCTAAATACAGGTGCGACTGTAACAAGCTTATAGAGTCAAACGAATTTAGAATAATTCTGGAAATGCTAAGGAATTATTGTAGTTTTTAGTAAGATAAAAGCAAGGATTATGTACCATATGAACGGTAGGAAACAAGAGGGCGCAAACAGAGCATATCTTTAATAAAAATTGTCTTAAATATCTATTCGACCGACTATTAGGTATTATAACAGGTGCAATTTCAAGGCTTAATTGCGTCTCTACTTTTGTAAGTTGTCTGTAAACAATTGCGCGGTCCAATGAGCTTGCCTAGTTAACAACAATGCTCGAGATGTGCAGCGTTTTCTTAGCAAATAATTTTTTCAACAAGGATGAATCTACTTTTGAAATTTCATGTTCAATATAACTGAACAAGACGGCTAACTGACATTTTTGTGGCAAGTATGGATTATATGGGGTTTAGAAAACTAACTTTTTTTTATGTAGACCAAATTTATTAGAAGTTGCGCTGGTAATATAGCACTTAGTATACAAAAATGTTTACCACATAATTGTGTCTCTCTTGACATGCAAAGTTTGTTTGTTTATCTAATTTTTGTGTGGTTTCCCAGCAATCTCCGGAGAGAAAGGAAGGAAGGCCCTGCTGAGAGAGATCGAGTTATTAAAACTCTTTGGAAGGGAGGGCCATGAAAATGTTGTTAAGTTCATTGGTTGTGTTACAGTTGGAGGTAATCAGCTATTGTTATGAATATTATCAACTAATTCACGGTAACGATAAAAACATATCCGACGTCAACCAGTATTGCTTAGATGGTGTACTAATTCAAGGGTTATTTCCATTTTTTGTCTAATCTAAAGAAATTTACTTCGCACTGTATGTAGGCCATTTTACTTGGAAGATTTAAGCTCTAAAATTTACACGCTAATTGTGATAATAGTTTTAACTTACGATGGGAAGTCTCTGTCTATTTATCTGCCATCCCTATTTTTCTGCCTTTCTGTTTATCTGTCTGTCTGTCCATCTCTCTGTGTGTCTGTCTGTATTTCTGTATCTGCTGTATGTGTCCATCCGTTTTCTATCTGCGTTTTTCCCTCTTTGACTTTCCCTCTCTTTCTTAGATATAACCAAATGTATAAGTAGATAAAGCATGTACAATTCAAACACATTTTGCAACTTCTGCGCTGCTTGCCGTAAAATAATTTTCTTGTTTTTCCCTTTTAGCTCAGCCAATACTTATCATGGAGTACCTGTGGCGAGGTGACTTGCTGGGTTATCTTAGAAAATCCAGGGGCGTTTTCGACCAATATCATCATGGGGTCGGAGGGGTTGACCACTTGACAACATATGACATGGTGCTGTTTGCTAAACAGATCGCACATGGCATGACTTTTCTCGCGTCCAGAGGGGTAAGTGCTCAAACTCTTTCTGGTTAGTATGTGATCCTGCATGTGTTAAAAAGGCGTGACTTGCAAATCGTCAAAAGAATATTCTGTACAGATAAAAAGGTCCGGCACATTAGAATCACTATTTCAGAGAGAAATGGTTTGACATTAGCATGATCTTAAACTTTCTACCTATATTTTATTTTTTATTTTATGTAGTTTATAAAAGTCCCTTTTGGCAGATCATATCATTTTTTGATTTCGATTTCAGATAATTCATCGCGATCTTGCAGCTCGTAACATCCTTCTTGATGAGCATCGTGTCTGCAAGTTGACTGACTTTGGGCTCTCTTATCAGGATTTCAAATACGGCCCAGGAAATGCGAAGAAGGTAATTTTCAGAATTTTTTCATCATTTAGTCAATTGGTTTTGGGGCAGCTAGTATGGAAGATAAAAATGTGAAGAATTTAAATATTATTGTCCTCACAAACCTTTCTTTTCAGTTATACAGTTTTACTGCAAAACACATTTCCCTTCAATGGGAAGCCGTTCTAAGCGTATCGAAACTTTCACAGAAAAAAAAAAAAAATTGTACCTAAGGAGTGAACACAGGAAATAAGAAAGCCGGAAGAGATATCGTTCTCTGAATAGCAAAGATACAAACTCGAAGGGCAAAGAAACAGGAGATTTAAAGGAAAAGGAGTGTGTGAATTGTTTCCATAGAATTTGTACAAAGGTGTCTACTGCTCTTGACATTATCGTAAGTCCTCACATCACGGTTTTAATCTTATATGCAAAATATTTTAGAAGTTTTATACAAGGCTCTTTAGATGTCAGATGTCTATAGTATTTTGGTTACTCATCCAGGGATGTATCCCAATCAAATGGACTGCACCCGAGATTCTCTTTGGACATGTGGAACAACTGTCAACCAAAAGCGATGTGTACGTACTGTATTGGTTATTATCAACATATATTCCAAGAGTGAACATTTTTACGATTCTACCTTAACTTAGCGAGGAAAACTAGAATATTCAGTGCTCTATTGATTAGAGGGTCATTAAGAAACGTCAAGCTGGGAAACAGCTGAGGTTACAGCTGTAGCATGAGACTTTACATGAATATTAAGTTTAACGAGCAATATCGAAAATCTGATTAGGATAAGAACAGACGGATGAAAGGATGAGTGGATAATCAAACAAATAAATATGGCGTTTTCTATTAAGGAGGTTGCTTATGTCTTGATGGCATGTTTTTAAACATCCCAAGTATCTGAGTGATTATAATCTTTCTACCCCAGTTGAGATATATCGTCATCCTTTTTTTTTTTTGACAGGTGGTCCTACGGCATCGTCCTGTATGAAATCTTCACTGTCGGTACTTAACTTGTTTGTTACTTTACATTCAGGAAATATAGCTGCCGAGATTGCACGCACAATTACTAATTGATGAGTGATACCGAGCGAACAAAAGAGCATTGTACGATAGAGAAGTTGAAGCAGTACTCAATGTCACTGATAAATAAAATTATGACGATGCATAACAACTTGACATAAAACTTAAGTTTAAGTAGAACTGAAAGTATTTAGTACATTATTGAAAAACCTTAAATCCATCGCTACACTTAAATTTGTTTTTTTTACAGTACTCTTTCATCTGATGTAAAACCGAAATCTATTTCAGCAATTAATTGTCGTTTTCACAGAAGAACCATTTCGATCACCCTGAGAGGAATGAAAGTGATTACAACAGAAAGAGTGTGCTTTTTTGGCGAACAGGAAAAAAAAACTTTATTTTTCCACAGGAGGCATTCCTTACGAAGGATGGTCTCTATCCACGACAATGAAAAAAATCGAAGAAGGTTATCGTCTGCCAAAGCCTGAACATATCGACGACAGTTTGTAAGTGTTGCTTCCTCTGTGTGGAATGTTATATAAGTCAAAAGCAATATCGATTGCTGCTGTGGTCAGGTGTTTTTGATACTCTTGGTCTGAATAAGTAGTCTTCCTAAGAAATTAATCTTATCTTGTCAATACAAAAATTTAAATGAAAAGTTGTTGGTATGGTGGGTTTTTCATCACAGGATTCGTTTGAGCAGCAATGTAATGAGATAAACTTAGCATTTCAGTTATTTTTGTAACTAGTTGTGGTTTCTCAACTTTGCTACTTGCAATATTAGTGCCTATCGCGGAATTACTGTGATCATATGTCCCTGTGTTTTTCTATAGATACGCGGTGATGTTAAACTGCTGGAAATACGAAAGCGCC
Organism: Pocillopora damicornis; assembly: GCF_964200805.1. Lineage (NCBI taxonomy): Eukaryota > Metazoa > Cnidaria > Anthozoa > Scleractinia > Pocilloporidae > Pocillopora > Pocillopora damicornis. The sequence goes on along the minus strand of NC_142674.1, from coordinate 27,103,028 downwards.
AGCCGGCCACACTTTGTGAAGCTCTACCAAACAATGGATACATATATTAAAACAAAGGTTTGCCATACAGCGTCTAATTCAGGATATACTTTAGCAATTGAAATTGGTATCCTATCAAGTCAATTGCGAATTTCTTTTCACGTCAATGTGATGTCAAACGCATTAACTACCCAGCCGCTAACAATTTGTGAATTCAGTTTCATCATGAACCAATGTTACTTTTTAAACATATGCAAGTGTGGTTACGTCATGTCAGTCTGGATCATCCTTATTTTCCCTCTGTTGTCTACACACAAGAAAGAACGGAACAGATCTTAAAATTACACTTTTGGAAAACTTTGACAGAAAGGAAGACCTTACCTGACTTTTATTCTTATCAATTCATGCAAGTACTAATGGTTCTTGTCTTTGTGATTGACATCTGATCTGCTCTTTTTTTTCCTTTTTAGTGACTCATTTTTGGAATTTCTTTGTTGAATTTTTGAAATTCATTCGTTCAAGATTTTTTAACTCATGCAGTTCCTGATTAACTTCTAATCTTTTTCATAGACATATGTAGATATCTTTGACGATGACAAGTATGATCAGGATAAGTACAACTTTGTCGATGACCGTGGAGCTGTTGCAAATCCAGAAGATGCAGGAGCGGACGAGCTAGGAGCAGCTGCAGCAAATCCCATCGGTGAATTGGGTGAACTCGGTGCTATGGCACATCCCTTTCTGGTTGCAATGGACGATGGCGCTACAGCTTTCCCCCTTGGAATTAACGTAGGAGACGAGGGAGCACCTGCAACAGATCCCGACCGTGAAGTGGGTGAACACGGTGCTACGGCACATCCCTTTGTCATTGCAATAGACGATGGTGCTACAGCTTTCCCTTTCGCCATCAACGTACAAGATACAGGGGCAGCTGCAGCAAATCTCGCCCATGAAGTGGGTAAGCACGGTGATGCTGCACATTCCTTTGTGGTTGCAATTGACGATGGTGCTACAGCTTTCCCCTTCGCTATTAACTTACAAGACAAAGGGGCAGCTGCAGCAAATCTCGCCCATGAAGTGGGTAAGCACGGTGCCACTGCACATCCCTTTGTGGTTGCAATTGACGATGGCGCTACAGCCTTCCCCTTCGCTATTGACTTACAAGACAAAGAGGCAGCCGCAGGAAATCTCGCCCGTGAAGTGGGTAAGCACGGTGCTACGGCACATCCCTCTATGGTTGGAATTGACGATAATGCTACAGCTTTCCCTCTAGGAATCAAAGTAGAAGAAGAAGGTTGCGCAGCATACCCTTTTGAGAGTGATAAGAAAGATATGGATGCCCAAGCGTACCCTTTGGAGAGTGATACTTTACCATATCTTAGCGAGAACGAGGAAGAAGATGTTGATGACTCCGAGTGCCCTCTTGCGATTGAGGAAGAAGAAATTGATGACTACGAGTGCCCTCTTGCGATTGAGGGAGAAGAAATTGATCCTTCACCATCCTCCCTGGTGATGGACCAAAACAGTCTAGATACTTCGGTATGTCCCCTTGTGACTGACGAAGAAAATTCTGATTCTTTAGCATGCCCCCTTATGGGTGAGGAAGAAGATTCCAATAACTCAGCATGCTCACCTGTAACTGGGGAAGAAGATTTCGAAGACACAGGAAGCCTTTCTGTTACTGAAAAAGAAGATCCTAACTCTTTAGCACGCTCCGCAAATGGGGTGAACAAACCTGATACCTCACCATTCCCTTGTGTGAGGGAGGAAGAAGATCTTGATTCTTTAGAATACAATCCCCTGATCGAAAAAGAAGGCCACAGTGATTCCGTCTTCCCTCCAGATATTCAAATTAATGACGAAGAAGGTGTAACAAGTGAACCTGAAAATAACGTTGGTTATGAAGGTGCTGTAGCAGTTCAATCTGAAAAGGAGGCAGTAGAAGAAGAACCTGAGACTTGCCAACTAAAGTACACGAAGGATGAACAAGACGATCTTGGAAACTATATGGACGACCAAAGTGATGCTGTAGACCTTCTTGACGGGGAGGCTGGCGTACAAGAGTATGATGGTAATCAACTTACTGCTGCAGATAAAGACGAAACTGGAAGTGACGAAGACGAGGAGTCATCTGAAGTAACTCCTCTTGTGCAGGACTGAGGCTTAATAGCAGAATTGCTGAACCTCCAAGGTTGTAGTCTTATAGTAGTTTAGGTTGCAGTTTAGATTTCGAGAACTTCAGCCTCAATATTTCATAGCTTTTGATTTTAAGATGTAGTTTCTATCGTACTTTTACTTTATTAATGCTTTGGTAGTGATGATAACCATTTCCATAGTTTATAAATGGAGGTTAGATGGAATTTTCTTGGAAAAAAAAAACTTGTTTATTTACTTCACTTTTGCATTTCTTAGTTTACCGTCTATTCGCTTGCTGCACTTGTCAGTGCTTTGTTGTTGTTATTGACTGTAGGCTGATAGAGACAAGAAAAAAAAAAGAAAAAGAAATTGCTGTTAAGATAATTTTTATAACTGATCTAGTCAGAAATTTTGCCTAAATTTGTGAGTGTTGTTCCTAGTATAAGTAATATTTCTTAATATTTTTGTAAGTGCATTGAGGAGAAGAACAATAATGGACATGTTGATCTCTCCCAAGCCACAATGAATATCTACCCTGTTAGGAATAATTAAATTGTTGTAAAGCACTCTCTAAATGCTTCAGTAAACTTATATAAGCTAAACTCGTTTTGTTTACTCCATTCGTTGCAGCAAAATTGCTGGTTCGGATCAGACCACTTTAAGCAAAACAAAGGCATATGCGCATAAAATGTCATTAATAAGAGTAGAGACAAAAGGGAGAAAAAGGGTGGGGCGAGGAAATCTAACTGTACATCTCATGGACACAATAAACTAAAATGACAGTTAGGCTCCTTCAGAACACAGTCGAGCCAATATAACAATGGATTCTCATTCAATCATTTTTCAATTTTGTTTTTGCCACGAGCACTTACATATATAGCTAACATTGCCTAACCTATTACTTCAACTTTCATCGTGGGGAGAACTGTGCTGATTTTTTAGAGAAACATGCAACTGCGGTTATTTTCTTATTGTTTTTCGTTGTGTTTCTTGACATGAGCAAGGCCTTTGCCAAGATTAACGATGGCATTTCGGTGTGGCTTAGTTCATCATTAATCCATCTGATAGACAACAAGTAGTGCTCATAAATTCTGAGTTCTCTGACCCTCTGGTCTTTGAATCCAGAGTGCCACAAGCGGTTGTTCCATGACTTGTCTTATTCAGAATATATGTAAATGACTTTTCATATGCCCCTCAATCTTGTTTTACTGAATATTATTGGATGATGCTAAACTTCAGATTTCCTTCCCAGTTCAATGCTAGGCGAAGACAATAATTTTTTCTGAGGCGTGGAGTGTCCTTTAAATTAAAGTGAAGTAAAACCACGATCGTCGATAAAAGATCAGTAGGGACTCTGACGCCGATCTACACAATTTTGGTTCATGTCTCTTATTTCGGTATTTGTCTATTTGGCTGTTGAGGATACGTTGTAGGAAGTATTTATCGTTTAGATAGGGTTTTGAAATTTTTGTACACGAAATTAAATTTAAGTATGTTTTTATTTGAACCTCCCGAAAATCTGACATATTTCGACCCACTCAAAATGAATATAAAGAGCCCAAAAGTAATCACTAAAACGTAACTTTGCTCATCCTTCTCCATTCACCTCCACGGGATTTGCGCCCAAAAAAGTTGAGACTGTTGCAGGAACAAATTAATCAAAATCATCTTTTTGCATCATTTTATCTCATAGTATTAAAATATACACTAAAACAAATAGTCATTTAAGTGCGGTGGCAAGAGGTGGGTGTTTACATCTACGCTTCGCAGCTTGGTAAATATCCACCTCTAGTTAAATCTACCTCGGTGAAGAGTTAAGAAATAATAAACATTTGATAAATTTCCAGTGTAGCGATTAGGATCGCAACTTATCGTGATAATGCAAACATTTCAGAAAAGACAACATTGGAAAATGAATCATTTTTCTATCCATATCTTGTAAAATTAATGTCAATAAAGGAAATATAAATAAATTTGAAAGGTCTTGGCTGACCACCAAACACCAGCACACGCACAACAATAACTAAAGTGTGTCAATAACCATATATTATTACCCTTGGTCTTACCAAAACAAGCAGGCTGACATATCTGTCAACCAAAAACGGTCTATTTATGCGACTAAGAATAAAGTATTTGAAAGCCTGATGACCCAATTTGCCAGTCTCTAGCTAAATACTATAACAGGTACTGATAAGTAAACACGTAATACCTCTTGAAAACCGTCAGAAGACGGATTGTGCCTTTCTGTGTAAGCGTAACCGGTTTTAATGACTAAGCTATTGAGTCATTCATCACGCCCTTAAAACCAAGACTATTGCCAAAATGGCCTAGAGTATATTCTCGAGCTCGTGTGGATGATTTATTCGTGATACATCATTACACATTCCACGCTTTGTTTTTGGAAGCAGATGTGAACTGTTTCTGGAAAAAAAAAATTTTGTTGAACATTGATAAGGGCTGAGACGCGCGCTTGTGTTTTCATCATAAAGTTAAAGTTCAAGAGAACTTAAAGTTTGGCTAAATCTCGTTTTTTATTATTCTCGAATTTACTAATACCAAAATATAAGCCATTTAATTACCAATCAGCCATTTTTGTGGCTTTCTCAATTTGCGAGATGTTTAATTTAGTCTTATTTGATATTCAAGCATGACGCATTTTAAAATAAAGGTTAGACATATTCATCTTGAGGTTTTTCCTCCTGATTGTGGGGAAAAGTCAGCTGAAAGAGGCCAAAAATGCAAAAGAAAGCAGTGGTTCACTGTGACTGTATGTATAGAGAAGTCAGCAATAACTGAGGCGGCGAAAAAGGAAAAGAAAATAACCTTACTTGTTTAAAAGCGCCGCCGGCAATAGGACTAAAGGGGCTGCACAAATGTACGGGGTAGACTCTTTTAAGGTTTTATTCGACAAAGTTGCTTCGCACTTCGCTGAAAACGGTTTGTTTAGTCAATATGCGAGTTATTAGATTTACGCATGAGAGAACAGGGCACATTGAGCAAAGACAAGTCCACAATTAACGTTTATTTACTAATTTTGTTTATGCATAAGCGATCTTTAAATCAATATTAGAAACCTGTTCAAAATAGATAGAAAGAATCAATTCTCAAACAATATCTCATTGTATTTCATAGCAAAAAAAAAAGAGACTAATTGATTTTATGTCTTCCTCTTCTTCTTATTCTCCTTCCTGTAAAGAGAACATGGAAAAGAAAAAGAAATTTGTATTCCTCCTCATATTGCAATAGAGTTTTCGACTCTGTAAGTGCAATTGCTTGTCAGCATTCAATGATTCCTTATTGATTAATATAAAAATTCGCAGGAAATTAATTCTTTAAGGACACGGAAGTTTTTCCAAATAAGTACAGGCGACCTCGAATCACGAACAACAACAAAACGCCCTGGCTGTGTCCTTTACTGCCTTTCTCACTTCTGTGATTTTCCAACAGTAAAGAAAGGGATTCAGAGATGAGTTCAGATAAACTAAAGTTTTCGTAAAGAGCCACAGAGCATGAATTGCTGATCCACTAGGTACTGTATGTCTCAATATCGACACAATTATAAAAGGGGTGTAGCATGCCACTAAAGCCAACTGCACCCAAAATATGCTGGAAACTGTTTTCTGATATTGTTTGATGTTTAGTTGAACTCTTTCGTTTAATCTTTGTTTTGATGAACCTTTTGCTGTCCATGCACGTACTCTTCCCCTTCCTGTACCGTTTACTCCTGCTCCTTCTTCTGTGGCTGTTCTTGTCCCCGTTATTGCGCCTGCTTCATCTTTTCCTGCTCCTATATCTTCTCCTGCATTTGACCGTCCTTCGCCAGGGTTGTCTTCTACTTCAACCTGGTACCGCTGTAATCTCAGGTGGATCTTTACGTAGCAAAACACGGAAGTAACCAGAGATACCACAACGGCCACAAAAGCAACAATCTCCGAAACCGTTTGACTCCAGACACGAACCAATCCGCATAAAACAGCAATTATCCAGCATAAAAGTATAACAGCTTGAGTTCGCTTTAGTGTCACAACTTGTCTGTATCTCAGCCTCAATAACAGAACAAGAAGTCTGTCAACACTGATAGCTGTTGCTATCAGTACAGTCACTCCAAACAAAACATAGTTGGATATACAAACAACCTCTTCGACGTAATACACAATATCTATGTCGGTGTTACCAAGATCAATGTAAAGAAATAAAACAGTCACGAACAGAGGTTGTGAAAAAAGACCCACACAAAGATCGGTAGCGGCTAGACATTCAAACAAGACCTTTGCAGCGGGATGCAAAGAGGACACTTTATAAAATGTTAATAGAAGCAGAGCATTACCAAGAGATGCAGTGAAGGAGAGGACAATGTTGAAAGCGAGGAGAAATGCTACTACTCCAATTGGTAATTGTGAAGATAACTGGCTAGTGAGGGTCGCCATTGGCGCTCACGTTCAGACTTGTGGCTCTGTCTTTCCCTCTTTTGGCAGCAAATGAACGTTTATTAGGCGATCCGTATTCGATATAAGAGTATTATTGTTTTGTTGAGAATTTTAGCAGTTTCTATTGGATAAAAAATTCCTCCTGTTGTCTGATTTTCCGATGACAAATGTCACAGCTATAATTAGACTTGTTTTTAACTCTCGTGTTTAATTCATATTCTTTGAATTTTCATCATGTTTAGTAAGCAGGTGCCACATTTATTTAACATACTAAATGACGTAGAATCTGTGAATTATTTTTCGCCAATACTTTGTAGAGCTTTCTCAACAAGTCAGCTTTTCTTTTCAGTTCCTGACCCATGTGTGTCTTTGCCCTTCTTAGCTATGCTCGTTTTGTTTTTAAGGTAACATATTTGTGGTTCTTTTATAAGCAAGTGCTTTTTAGATGAAAAAATTTGCATAATATACTTATGTTAAGAAACATTGTGGTGAATTCTCATAAATAGACATCATTGAGCTACAAACAACAACAAAACGCTCTGATTGTCTTCTTTACTGCAATTCTCACTTCTCTGAAAAATTAATTATTTTGCCACGAGTGTGTTCCCTAAATTCAGAATTCATTAGCCAGAGCCAATTTGTCGGCTCGACAGGATATGTCAGTGAGTAGAGGTACTCTTTAACTTGGCGAAAAACATAGGGGCAAGGCTAAAAAATATTCGTGAAAATCTTAGCTCGATATTACTTTTTCCTCTGAATGAATTCGATTAGGGTTTAAGTTTAAAAGAGAAAACACAACTTTAAAATTAATTAAATTTGCTTTGAAACGAGTTGGGTGTGGTGTGCGGAAAAAAAGTGTTACCACCGCAAATAGCCAGCTGAAAAGAAACAATTACCTCCATGCTTCTTTTGAAGTAAAAATGAAGAAATAAGCTACACGAAATATTGGAAAATCACCGCAGGAAAAGAAAACAAAATGGTATTGACCGAAAACCCTTCAACTATGTTTTTCTTGAATATAGAAAACCCCCGTCTGCAGTGGAAAGTCTTACATGGCTAGAGACTTAAACATCACCACCTGCTCATTTCGGAAACTAGATTCGTTCTTTGGATGTTCAGTGTGGTGTTCAAGAGGAGAGTTCTCAACGCCTTTAGCAATGAAAGAGTGGTAACTGCTATAAAATAACATGGAGAACCTAAAGGAAAATACAAACCAAACAAGAATTAATCAATTTCGTTGTTTTACGGGCGTATATGATCGAAGTCTTATTATGTTTGTTTCGTCATTGATCTTACAATTTCCATTGCAGCCATTGTGGGAAATGGTCTCATTCGTTTCCCTCTCTGCAAGATTTCTTCCCTTCATCAACCATCAAAATGTTTGTTCAGTAATCTTGCATGCACTGATATCACTGTTGGACTCAGTTTCCAGCCGTTTCATCGCCCTTACATAATTTCCCAAGAACACTCTGCAATTTGTTACCATGGCTCGCTCATCAAACGAACCTTGGGGGTCATTTTCTGTGGCGTCTCTGTCCTCACACTGACTGCATAATCAGTAACATGGGTGTAATTTTTTCGATGATGACTTCTACTTTCTGCTACATAGCATTTTACATAAAAAACTCCAACGTCAAGAAGCTCAACTCCAAGCTTAAACTATCATTCCCAAATTGTGTGACACAAGTACATTTTTCAAAGATAAAAACATAGCAGAATGACGTGCTCATTGTTGAGTTGAATTAACAACTGAAAGATGGAAACTTAAAAGCCGCGCTTCAAAAAATTGCAATATCACTGTCATCATCCGAATCATCATCGCCAGATATCGTGATTTCAATTTCGTCGTCATCATCATCATCGTCATCGTCATCATCATCATTTTCATCATCATCGTCATCGACATCGTCATCTTCCTCGCCACCTTCGTCGGATTCCTAAGAGAAAAAAGGCAAGGAGTCGTTATTTTATTGACCTACATCAAACACGTGTTGCACTAAGTGACGTGTTTTTGAAGTATGTTCCAAAAGTAAATTAAAGTTCATCTCTGCTTTAGTGCCAGGGGGCGCTATAGTCCACAACCTAACAAAGTGCAGGATTTTTTATGCAAATAAGGCACGAACCAATCACATAAACGAATCCGCATCCAAGATGGCGGTTTCACTTCTCTTTGATTGGTCCGTTCCTACGAATGTCGATGTGAAAGTCCTTAAGATTCTCATACCTGCTCGTCCTCGTCATCAGCCCTACGCAGCCGCCCGACTTCGTACACCCGGCAAACGCTTTCGTCGGTGCTGACCTGATTCTAAAAAAGAACGTTACCGAATTTATGATATGAAATAATTCACGTGAACTGTTGTGACATGATGACAAGATCTTTACGATGATAGTTTGCAACTTATGCAATCATGAAATGACAAGTAAAGCCAGTCAGATGGTTCGCATTGCCAAAGTTTCTCCCAGTTGTCGTGGCATGAGGTAGCTGGGATTACTGCTAGCTCCTGAGCTTGCAGTGCAGGCGTTATATTAGGGCGAGTTAACGTTAAGAAGTTCGCGATCGATTATTTCACCGGCCATGTTTAACTTAGAGTTTGAGTGGAAAGTGGAAGGAGGGGGCAGTGAAAGGCGAAAAGACGCTTGCTCGAAGAGGCTGTTAAAAAGCGAAACACCCCATGACTAATTGTGCCTCACCGCATTTTCGGAATTGAGCAAGTAACCGTAACCACAAGAAAAAGAAAAAAGAAGAAAAAAAAAAGCGTAGAACGGATGAGTGAAACTGTGAGGCAGTTTTTTTTCAGCGCAGAGACAAATGGCTTCGACGTAACCTTTTCCGAGGACACAGATATGAGCTGATATTCGCTGCATCCTATGTTCTTTGAGTGTAGCTTCCGTTAATCCCTTTGGCGATGTTTCTTCCATTTGATCGTAAACGGTGCTTTGAAGCAGACACACTTCTGCACTCGAAGGTTTGTTTTATAATTAATTTTAAAGCTAACCAGCATCTGAAATAGAAAGCTTTTCCTAAAAAAACCAGTGGGTAACACTGCCAGCAGATCTTTTCCAGTGACCAGTGTGGAAATTAAGACTTTTTGCTACCCTCGTAATGCGCGAGACACTCCATGTTCTGATGAACACTTGAGAGATTCCCTAAATCTGTCTACAGCCGCTTCCTGCTCTAAAAAATTCGGTTTTTCTAGGCAGCTTCCTCGTGAATGAAATCGGAATTGTCAACTACGCCTTCGAAAGAGTTCACCCTCTTTTGTTTTTCCCGCAAGATAATCATGAAGCAGTCTGGCTAGTGATTGACAAGTAGAGCTAAACCGCACCAATCGGCTCAGGTCTTACGATCAAGATAAATTGAATTTAATGTTTCATAGAAATCACAAGAATCCTCTTACCTCTGAAGAAGTGTCGGAGAAGAGGGAGAAAAAAAGAGAAGAGAGGAAGTTAAGCAGGAGCGGGAGAGGAAGAGGATGGGAATGAAAGAAGAAGGATGGAAGGGAGGAAAACAAAACAAGGCAGAGGTTTCCCATTTTTAAGCTTACCTCAATAACGGCCACAAAGCTGTCAGTTATATCGGTACACAAATCAAATATTGTCTTCTTAACGTCGATTGTAGCTGTTTGAAAGCAATTGAAATTTCCAACATCATTTTCTCACTCATTTCGTAAACGTCAAGATATTTCAAATTAACTGATAACGAGCGCCAAACAAAATTTCTCTTAAAATTTGTAGCAAGCCATCCTGCTCACCTATTGGTTGATAATCTGTTGCGTCAAAGGTCCTGAACGAGGTCTCGTACGGTCCAAGGAGCCTGGAAGCTAGCGGTATTTCCAAAGGATCCGAAAGATGTTTTACTATAAAATACGGAAGAACAAATATCGCTCCCTTCAGTCCAGAATTCATTTTTTTTTTTCATTCTTTGAGATATCAGAGGCTCTGAGGGACTTTCCCCTGAGGGCCCAGTTATGTAAAGGGCGGGTAACGGATAACGCTATCCGACGGATGGAGTTTTATCTAATGGATAGCGCTATCCAACCTTCGAAAGACTGGAGCTGGAAGTTTTAGGGTTATGAGTGGAATAAAAGAGCTAGAGCTCTTTCACTTTTCCAAACACCGCAAAAAGTTGCTAAATAATTGATGAAAAGTTGAAAAATTTCCTTACGCAATTTTGGATGTCTATAAACTGCTAAAAACCTATGGAACCATAATCTCGGGTGAGTATTCTGTGCTCTCGATTTGAATTTGAATATCGAGATGACATATAGGTCGCAACTAAAAGCTCACGACTTGGACGCACTAAAACCTCAATGTTGGGTCTGGTTTCCTTCGTAAAAAATTAATAAAGTATTAACAAATTTGAGAAGTGCGTAAACAAGTAAACATGAAATTACCCCCATACATGACGTCACCACTGTTATTGAAGATCACGTGACATTGATCTAGTGAAGGACATGTGTCCAGTAAATGGAAAGAGCGAAGATCCCACTGTTTTTAGCGTCAAGGATTATTGGCAAAGCAAAAGGCACACGGTTTATTTGAAATGAGTTGCTTTGGACATTCTAAGGGGTTAGTGTCACAAGAAACAGTAGTGCTTCGTCAGTTGTAAGGGCGGGGAAATAAGATAGTTTGGTTTTATCGACTAGGTTGATGATGTAAATTGGCCAGCAAATCACCAAGGATATTCAGACATAAGTTTATACTCCGTGGATCAGTCAGGTGACTGTGTATTGCTTCACGAAAACGCTCAAGATGAGGAAACAATAAACTTTTCTTATGAAATAATAGTCCTTGATATCTATCTCTCTCCCAATTCACTGTCAAAGTAAGAAGGAGGTAGAGTGATTTTTCGAGATCCGTGAAAGGCTGACGTTGTGTTCCCTTATTTTCGTGAATCTGGACTCACTGCTTTACAGTATAGCATTGGCTCGTTCTTTAAAAACGATAAAAAGGATACAATCTCTGAATTGATGATAATCTCCAGCCCGGAGGGATGAAAAACGCCGCTGACAAAGTTGTTAAACTTGTCAAACTTGTGTATAACCCGTTTGCCTTTGACATCCCATAATATACCGTCGTTCAGTACCAGGTCGTCCGTGGGATTAAAGGAGGCGAGGTTCTTTGAGTAGTTGTTAGTGTTGTTGGAATCGTGCAGAGTTAGTACCCGCTGACCTGTCGCAGTGTCGTAAATCTGATGGTTGAATATAATCTAGTGAATAATATCACCACACTCTAACTGCATTCTAATGCTCGTTGTTATCGAGGAAGAAAAAGGGGGTTTTGGCACAGAAGAACCACAAGCAATAAACGACAAAAAAAGAAAAAAAAACCTGAATTAAATACAAAATAAATAAATCTCGAGTTCGGCGCCTTAAAGTTTGACTAATGTTTCAAAAGACGCATTTCAACCGGGTGACGTGAAAGAAAAACCAAAGTTATTTGTGAAGCATATCAAAATATCAAATCAAAAAATTATCAAACACAGCCAAGAGGCCTCAGAACAAGTAAACTGAGGCGCAGAGAGCTGATCTTGGCCATGAAGTCTGGGCAAAAAATTCCTCTTGAAAGTCCGTGTATTCGAGACAAAAAACGATCTCGCACAAACTTGGGCGAAATTAGCGATTCTATCATCCTTGCTGTCCCGTGTTCACGCACTAGCAATTTCGCTGATCTATTTTTCCTTTTGTAAATGTCCTAAATGAACAGCGACAATTTGTCAAACTGAGGCTACTCGCGATGTATTTGGAATTGAAAATGCATCACATGTCTTGAACTCACATGCGCAGTAGCGTCGTGTGTGCCAATAATTCTGTCTTCTGATAAATTACTAAACTTTACCCAAGTGTCCTCGCTAAATGGATGTCTGAGCCAAAGAGAAACAAATAAAATTATAAAGTAAATAGCACTTTTTATCAAATAGAGAGATAAATGTAACGACAAAACATTACAGTTCGCCTACTGTCACCGTGTCATTAACACCAATCCGATTACAGGATACGAGCCATGACATACACCTAAATTATTTCCCATTTTGCTTGTTTTATATTGAGCGTTGATTGCCGCAGGTGAATTAAGTTGGAGTCATTGCTCGTCTCCTGTAATTTATGAAATTAGTTTGTCTAAGTGTCTTTTGTAAAAGTTGTAGCTCTGAAAGAACAATGTAAAACTTTTTTTTTCTATTTCAGCGATCCTCAAGTCAATAAAAATTAATGGTAAAACATAGTAAAGTATGTGTCTGTTTTATGTTTCTGCGACAAACATTGTAGTTTGTTAAAGGTGAGATACAAATAAACCAAGCAGAGACACAAACAAGGACGTGCCTATCAGATAGTGGTACGAATCAAACAGGTTTTCAAGTTCAAAGACTTACTTCATTTCGAAAACATCTCCAAATGACCAAAGAGCACAGGGAGGCAAAGCAGACGAAGATGACGTCAATAAAAGTTCGCGGTCCTAAAAATTGAAGAATGAAGTACAGAAAGACAATTTCAGTGATAAATGAATTCGTGAACACAACCTGAAAGGGTCACATAAGCCTTAGAAAGGTTCATAACGTTGCGAAACGCGCTGCAAAACTGATGAATAAAGAGGGTTGATTGGTTTCAGTGAAAGATATGGAAACTAAACAGTTAACAAGAAGACTGAATTTGACCGAACGCTAAGTAATTTAAAAGCAATAGAGGAGCTGCCTTGTTTGTGTGGATGTGGAACGAAATCGAACATCGAACATAACTTGTTACCATTTGACTGTTGGGGAAGGGAGGGGTGGGTGCGCCCCCCCAAAAAACGTGAAAAACATTAATGAAACTTTCGACCTGTTCGAAGTAGAAAGAAAGGTATTTTTAACTATATGAGGAGGGAAACTTCCATGTTGTACTCTTACTTTTGAACATTGGCACATGGAAATTGCTCTGTCTGCGCTACAGAGATAAGTCGCCTCTTCCTGCAAAAGATCATTTTTTAAAAATAAATACGTAAAATAAAAATGAACACGAATAATCATGCACTGAACGGTTTAAATCCAAAAAAGAACAACAAAAAAAAAAAAAAAAAAAAGAAAGAATAGGTATGATACAATTGACAACTTAACTTGTCACAATCATCGACTAATTCAAACACATATAGCTATCTCAAAAAAGTTGGCGTTTGACTTGAAATCAAAAGGTGAAAATTGAGTTTTGTACCTGTCCAGTCATTAAGTTGTATTCCTTCAACTCGCCTATTTGTGTTCCAAGTAAAACAGACTTGCCATCGGGCTGAGGAGAAAAAGTAAAAACTTAGGTACTACGTTTACATGACCTCATAAAAGCCACTGCTTTTTTTAAAACTATAGTAAGGATAATTCTTACGGGTAGAAAAAAAAAAAAAAAACACAAAATCATAATTTCCAGTTTACTACGAATCAGCCAAATGTAAACGACACGAAGAAAAGGTTCAAACCGTTTGACTTCTAAGAGTGACCAGCGTCTAATTTCTCTTTACAATATCACTCCTTGAATCAAACATTAGGATCACGTGAATAACAGTGACCAGCGTCTAATTTCTCTTTACAATATCACTCCTTGAATCAAACATTAGGATCACGTGAATAACAGTGACCTGCGTCTAATTTCTCTTTACAATATCTCTCCTTGAATCAAACATTATGATCACGTGAATAACAGTGACCAGCGTCTAATTTCTCTCTACAATATCACTCCTTGAATCAAACATTAGGATCACGTGAATAACAGTGACCTGCGTCTAATTTCTCTTTACAATATCACTCCTTGAATCAAACATTAGGATCACGTGAATAACAGTGACCTGCGTCTAATTTCTCTTTACAATATCACTCCTTGAATCAAACATTATGATCACGTGAATAACAGTGACCAGCGTCTAATTTCTCTTTACAATATCACTCCTTGAATCAAACATTAGGATCACGTGAATAACAGTGACCAGCGTCTAATTTCTCTCTACAATATCACTCCTTGAATCAAACATTAGGATCACGTGAATAACAGTGACTAGAGTCTAATTCCTCTTTACAATATCACTCCTTGAATCAAACATTAGGATCACGTGAATAAGAGTGAGCAGCGTCTAATTTCTCTTTACAACATCACTCCTTGAATCAAACATTAGGATCAAGAGAATAAAGAAAATGATCACCAAATAAGAAGCTCTTGATTTTTAAACAAATTCTCTTTGTCAGCACCTTAGGACTTACATAGAGAACAGTAAGGAGAATATGCATACTGATGTTAGCATGTAAAGGGTCAAGCCCTGAAGATACATTTTTGAAGAGTAAATTTGATGTCTGAAGAAGTATTACGGTTCGTTCATCGTAAAAAAAATTTTAAAAAATCGGTATTCAGTTTCAATTGGTTTTAATTTTCTTCCCTTTCGGAACCGGTCTTTATTTATCACTTGGTGAGAAGGGTAGGTAAAATTTTTGGGGATCCCACGGTTTTTAGGGGGGAGCGGAGGGGGATCAGTCGTCTTTAACAGAGCTTAGAGGAGCAACTATAGAATTGACTGCCAATGAGGTGGGATCATTACAATACTACAGAACTTTAAGGGGGGATCAGGTGTATTTTATGGTGAAACAAAAAGAATACTCCGATCCCCCGCCCCACTCCCTTGGAGGAAAATTGACAGGCCCCTTCTTAAGTTTACTTCAACTGCTTCGTGTTTGCCAAATTTAGCCAACCAGGATCTTTTCTACCCTTGGGAGTGGTTAGTCCTCGAAATCAGTTATAGATCTTAAAAATCTCATTGAATGTGGTAACAGAGAGACTTACTGCAAAACATGCACATGTAAAGAAGCTGTTTTCTTCAGTATCGCGAATGGCCCTGAGCGGTTTAAATCTAATGGAGAAAAACACAGTTAGACACAACCGAGAACTAAACTTAACACAATCAAAGACTAATTGTGAAACTTCGTCGGTAAAATGCGTCAGAATTCTGTAGAGGAACATTATCTTGAACATAATCTTGAGCAAACTTGGCATAATTGAATCGTTTCCTTGAGTCCAAACCTATTTGCTAATACAAGTGAAAATAAAAGACTTCAGAAGGAGATCAACTAGTGTCACGTCCTTGCACGTGAAAAACTCCACTTCTTTTGGTCGACGCGAAGACGATAAGCCGGCGCTTTTGAAAAACACGAAAAATCCACTCTGTTCAGAGATTATGGAAACCTCCGTCACTTGTGTTCAGAAATACCGTTTACGTGTGGACAGGGGTCTGAGAATCAGGTTACAATGATTCTGTTAAAAAAAACATTAAGAATTTCTAATAAAGCGATACGAAGTACAAATAAGGCATCTCCTACCTTCCGTACACAAACCGTCTGTTTAGTCTGGCGCCGTTAAATCCGCCATGACGCGGAATCACCTTCAGGTGGGAAAACATTTTTCAAGATTGAGTACAGATAAATGTTGAGGGAGACCACTCTATAATAAGAGCTGACACGACTATCAGAACGACCTATTATGATGATGAGATAAGTGTTTCCTTTGTCCGCCACCGTGGCAAAATAGTTTTGTTTAAAGCTAAAAAAAAATAGAAATATACATACTTCTCTTCGCTTTAACCTCGTCGTCATGTTCGATGGTGCGTAATATCTGTATTTTGGTTCAGGGCATTTGTGGGGTCTGACGATAGACAAATCGGAATAAGTTGATTGTTCACAGTTTTGAGTTTTCTTAGACATCTGCAATTGTGGCGTATGATTCGATAAACAGCCCTATTTTAAGTATAGATTTATAAACACTCTGGAATTTTTTAATTGAAAGAGAGGAGATGCATTATGTGCAGTTTTTCAAAAATAATTCTACAAGATGCCACATTTATAACTCTTGTTATAAATGTTACAAACAGTTTTAAATAAACGGGCAAACACTCGGAGAAACAGTAAAAAAATTAATAAATAAATAAAAAGAAACAAATAAATAACAAACAGTAAGGGAGTGTGAAAAAAACCAAGCAAAACAAGAGAAAGTCTATTTTTCTAGTGACCTAGAAAACCTTGTTGGCAAGAAATAATTCTTACTCACCTACCGGTCTACCAGGAGGAGCTTAGGGTTTCACAAACCTTTTATATAAGTAGCTACCGTTAAAGAGATAGGCGGTGGTGATTATTTAGGGGTCGTACAAAATTCGTAAAAAATCTCAACGAGGTAATTTGGTATTGTAAGTCGAGTTGGTCACCACTTCAGTCAACGTTAGCCCTTCGTCATCGCTCTGACGAAGGGCTAACGCTCGAAACGTTAATTTCGGAACTATAAACGATGGCTAATTTACGTTATCAACTCAGTTTATAATACCAAATTACCTTCTTAAACTCTCCAAACAACAAAGCACCACAGTTCTTTAGAAACTTTCCACCTTTAAAATCTTAACAGGAGGCACTACGATACCATATTTAAGCGAGAGTGAAATGCGGATAAGAAACTCTTAATGAAACTACTGGCAATCCTCCAAACAAGCCGAAATACTTTTTCAAATGTTTTTGGCTCTGGCATACATGACTTACCGTATTAAGGAGAATGGAGGGCCAGCGGACACAGGATTGTTACACTGCGCATGCTGTTCGCGAAGATACCGCGTCACGATCATGTCCAACGTAGGAGGTGACGGTGGGCGTGCAGGGCGAGAAAGATCGGAAGGTAGAAGCCGCTGACCAAAACAAACATGCAGACAAAGAAATTGATCGACGTATCATAAACAATATTGTAACACAAAACATTAATAAAATAATAATATCGTAATAATCAACAAATTATTATCCTTTTCGACAAATAAATTTACACGAGATTAAAAAAAGACTTTTTCCATGAATTTCTTTGTTCTTATGGCAGGGGTGGGATAACCACACGCCAAAATTATGATCAGCATTCAGATACAGTTATCCTGACCGCTCAATCATCTAAACATTGTTATTACCTTTCCTGTTGGTGTTCCAGGGTCGTTGAATCGGTACCGCGTCAGGGATGGAGTCCCGGGAGTGCTAACACCAGAGGAGGCCGTAGAAAGGCTTGAGGAGTGATTGAATCGAACCTGTGTACAGTGACATGGGACATGACGGTAAGCATACGGTTAGTCTTGTACGAAGAGATACGATCCACATTATGAGCCTGACTGCTTGCCCGCCTGATTCACTTGATCGACCTATCGACTGACCGAACGAGCGAGCTCTAACCTACTGAACGATTTACTGGTTGATTAGCTGATGGACGGACAAGCCGACTGACTGATAAACGAACAGCCGTAGTGACAGACAGACTGACTAACAAACTGACTGACGTGCTAATTGACTGACTGACGGACAGACGCAGTGACAGACAGGCTGACTAACAAACTAACTGACTGACTGACGGAATGACTGACAGACTGATTGTTTGACTAATTGACTGAATGCCTGACAGAGACGGAATAACTGACAGACTGACAAACAAACTAACTGACTGACGGGCTGATTGACTGAGTGAATGACTGACAGACTAATAAAGGGGGCAAGTTTCTAAAGAAGCGCTGTAGTGCTGCGTCGGTGGGAGAGAATAACAAAGTAATTCAGTATTACCAACTGAGTTGATAACGTAAATTGGCCACCGTAAAGAGTTTAAAAGCAGACGTTTCTGGCGTTAACCCTACATCAGTCGCTATGACGAAGAGCTAACACTCGAAATGTCAGCTTTACCCTTTATGGTGGCCAATGTACGTTATCAACTCAGTTGATAATACTAAATTGACCGACAGACTGTCTAACGGATGGGCTGATCGACTGACTGACTGGTAGATTGACAAGCTCAATCACTTACTAACGGCTGACTAACTAATGGACTGGTGGACAAAGGAATGGAATGATGAAATGAAGGACAGATGGACTGACTTAATTTGTCGATTCTTTTTCCTGTAAAAGAATTTCACAGAAGAATTTCAGGAAAAAAAGGCAAATTTGGTCATTTTCATCATAACCCGATCACGCAGACTCGTGCCATTATTAAATGACTTTAGAAAATGCGATCACTGTTACGAGATGATTGTATTTTCCTCATGAATCAAGGGACCTTGTGATCACAGAATACACTTAACAACGACAACATGCACCACATACTTTCCTATTAGTAGGCGTGTAAAGCAGATTTGATTCAGGTTTTGGGTCAGGTAGATTGGCTTCTCTCCGTAAAACCTCTGCAGTCTCATGAAGTCCTAGTCCAAAACAACCCCACCTTTGATTAACAAATGAGTCAAACACCCTCCAGACTAGAACAAATTTAATTCGAGTGTCCAAAGTAATCTGGGACGCTTCGCCTTTGCTCTGCTAAGGGCTGTAATTGATCTAGACAACTCACGCCACCTTCTTAACCAATCAGATTCAAAACTAAAACCAGTTGCGATTTTGTCGCCCGCGTTTTCCCGCGCTTCAGAAGGTTGTTTATTTTTACCTTAAATTCTTATTGGCTCCACGTGATATTTTTCTTCGTTCTGATTGGTTGTTTTGATTGCTATACGACACTCAAAATAAGAAGCAGAGACTTAACTACAAAGAGGCCTTACAACAAAGATTATTCCTACTAAATTATAGAAATAATCCAGCTCTGCATAATTGTTGGACTATCAGATGACTTGGGACTTTCGTTTCTAAATTTCAAGAGTGTGTTATGAAGCGGGGTGTGATCTAAAAATAGGTTTAAAGGGAAATTCTTCAGTTTGTGATTCCGCCCCTTGACCTGATTTTCTCTTAATGCTCCTCGACGCTCCACAACAAACCTTGGGTTGTGAGGTGACTGTGAACCAGTTGTAAAAGCTCTTTTGCCGGATAGGAAATATGAGTCTGCGCAACAACATCAGCCTAAGAAAGTAAAGGCTGATATTTAGTTATCGGGTTGCACAGGGTTTGAAAGTGTCCTACTTAAGAGAACATCGAAATAAGTAAGAAAACCAACCCCACATAAGCTATTGGTTAAGAGAAGTAAAAGGACAATTTAAACTCTAAAACTGTTAAATTTACATATGATTTCTTACTGGGCTGTTCTAATAATGCTCTAGAAAGCATTAATTTCTTAATTTCCTCTTAACTTAAAAGTATTTAGATGAAACCCGATAGTGCGACCATCTTACCTACGATCAAATGTTTTCTTTTGGGAGGGGATGGCAGGGAAACTGAGGATGTCCCTCCTCCCCTCCTCTGAAAAACAGAGAAAGCCTGAAGGCAGTCTCGATGACCATCCATTTTTAAACAAGAAATACAAAGAAGTAGATTCTGATAAATTCTTCAAATCAAAATCATCGATTGTTCATTATTTGAGCAAAACTTTAATAAGCGAAATTAGACTTAGACTTAGACCGTACGTTTGCCGTTCAAACAAAAGTTAATGAGCTGTAAACTGTCGAGTAAAGATGCTGTTGAAGGTCTCCGCCCTCCCCTGTGTGAGACGATAGGTTGTGTCAATTACAAGTTCATACCTTGTTTATTCTAGACAGGGACGGGACTGCAGAGGACGTAGCCAGGGATTTACCAGTGACTCTTTCAAGTAGCTCGGCAGCATATTTGCAGAAAAGGGCGTGGTCAGAAGCATTATCCTCAATGATCGGCTCTCGCATCAAAACTGTCAACAAGTTCAAGACAAACGACATTGAGTCAACGTAAACGAAAGAAATGAAATGATGTTTTAGAAGGTCAACATGGCTGTAAATAGGTCAAGATAGCTGGATATTTGGCGAGCTCTTTTTGGCGCTTTTGTAAACTGAGACGAAGAGTCTTGAACTACACAAAAGCTCTTGACTGATTAAGTTGTTCAATGAAGGAATTACTACATAGCAAAATTATTCTGCTTATATAAGAATCAAGAATGACTTGTTTTCTTTTAAGCGCTGGAAAAGAAAGCCATCTGTGATGGTGAGTGCTCGTTTTACATTTGAAAAAAGTGTTTTGACCGTCCTCTATCACTTTTTACGACTTCTTTGCCGACGTTGGCTAAACATTACAAACTTTGAAAGTCTTCGCAACGCAACCTTTTATCTTGCGCGAGATAAAAGCGTGATACCCCAAGCGGATAAGAGCTCAGGTATCTATCAGAACACAGGACTCGCTTCATCTTGCCCACGGGCACGCCCAGTTGTATAATATACATGGTTGGACAAGTGTGAAGAAAGCACCGCGCAGTGCAATACTCACTTTGTAACTGGCCGCTGTTAAACAGCTGTAGTTTTCCAATGACTTGTCTAATCTTGTCGCTCCTCGATAAACCACATAACGCTTTACAAGCCAGAGCACGAATACAATCTGCATCAACCAATGGCGTTTTCACCATCAGTAAGGAGAGCAGAACCTTGATGCCATTACTGGCCCTGACACATCCCCACATCTTGGATAAGATGTCGTCGCTGCTTTTGAAAGCCGGCTTGGATTTCGACTGAAATTTTGCAACAGCTCCGCTAATCTGCAAACAATGAAGACAAAAGTAATCATCGCGGTGACGCCAAACACTACTTAAGCAGCTGAAAAAAACCTGAAAAAATCAGGCCTGTACCGTAGTTAAACGGAAAACTGGAAAAAAGGAACAACGCACTCGGCCTGGTAGCTTAACGCCTTAAACACTAAGTACTTTTAAATTCAACAAATATTCCTAACGTTTGAGTAGCAATTCTTTAATGAACTTTAATCAGTCTAAGACTGGGGGGGGGGGAGCAGCGTTGAAGGAGGGGAGAGAGGGGAGGGAGGGGGTTGAGGAACCGTGCAGAGGTAAGCAAAGCTTATCGTGTTGACTCCGATATTGACTCAACTTTAAGCGACTTTGTCATTACCAAGTCAGTTACAAAATGAAGAATTTTCGCCTGCTCTACTAACAAACTACGCCTGTAACTCTGTTTCTTATTTGTTTTTGCTTGTTCCTATTTGTTGTTGTTTTTTTTTTCTGTCGCGAAAATACTTTGAGAAACTCATGCGAGAGGGAGGGAACTAAATCGAAACGCGCACAAACCACTTACCCTGACTCGAGGACCGCACACACAGTTACAAATGACGTGGAGAGCGGCTTTCTGTACCTCAGAGTCATTGAGTAAACTCCCTTCAGCGCAACGCAGCAGAAGCCTGGAAAAAATATTTCTTAACATGACTGAATAGAGAGTATGTAAGCCTTCTGGCCTCTTGCTACCAAATGTTTCCACATTTGATGGCAAATATAAAGCGACTAAGAACACTTCTACTCCTTCTGATGATCACGAAGGACTTTTGATGGGAATTTTTCGAGTCCTCACGTCTAAATTAATTCTCTTCCCGTAGATCATACCTCATTCCTTTCTGTTGTTCTCCTGACGGAAGTTGCACTTCTTCACACAGCGCCATCTGAGCCTTAGGACCGACTGTCAACACAAACAGCATCTCTAAAGCAAGGCGGGTCACGTCGGCTGCTAATCGGATGGCGTCCGCTCTTGAATGGAGCAAAGAAACACGAATGAAGAGGATTAACAAGCTGTTTATACGCTTTTAATGTACAAAAATGTTAGTAGAGATATTCAGAGTTCACCACTATAGCAAAATATGCCAGTAATAACAATTAATTTCCATTAAATATGGAACAATTACCAATAGATGATATTAACATAGAGCAGTGGACAGGCCTCAAAAATGGCATTTAAAATGCAGGGAGAAAAATTGTAATATCATAAGTCGACAATACTAAAAGCTTCTTGTACCTTTTCGAAGGCAGTAGAAAATCTTTACAACTAATATTCAGCCACAATTTTGATTTTTGAATTATCAAAAACTTCAATTCCTTGAGTTGAAACGATTTCCGAGAATTTCAAAGTCCAGTAGCACAGTCCTACAAGCAGACCTTTCCTGATTTCCTAGACTCGTACAAACTCTGGAGAAATGATAGCAAAACCAATGACTTACCTATTACTAGTCACTCCCCAGTCTGACGATAAGGAGATCAACTGAAGCAGCAGGGTGAAGCCTTGAAGTCTGTTCATCATCTTTAGGATAAAAAGAAAACATGCTAAATAATAGCGAACTTGAGCAGTCAGGAAGGCAACGTCGAGGAAGACGTCGACTGAAATGATGAATTTTTACTTTTGGTTAGAATTTCGCGAGAGGCTGGATGTGTTTATCGTCTCTTACGGGGCCACAACTTAAGCAGGGTTGAGTTCCAAATGTAAGTTTTACTAATTTGCAATCGGTGTTTCCGTTCTCAGACCACGCAACGTTGGGTGATTTCACGTTTTTGTTTTGCAGAGAGCATCTACGGAAATGTAGAAAGTTCTAAAACGCACGTGCTGAGCAATTAGATCTTTTGTTTGGCCACGTCCTCGTTTCAGGCCGTAGTGGTTTGCCACAAATCCCTAATAAAAATGAGAAAATGTGTGCATTCTGACACTGTAAAGACCTCAAACGGAAGACAGTTTACTTTAGTTATAGGTAAATTGGCAAGGTGTGTCTATGCTTATGAACATTGGTGAATAAAATGAAAAAATAAAAACAAAAACAAAACAAAACAAGAAACGAACAAACACACAAATGAATTAAATTACTTCTATTCCTGAGAGCGAACCGTATACGTAAACTAGGAAACTTATGAATATAATTATTATAATAGTAATAACAACTATGATGATGATGATAATAATAATAACAATGATGATAATAATAATAATAATAATAATAATAATAATAATAATAATAATAATAATAATAATAATAACAATAATAATATTAAAACCGAAGAGAATAACGACTAACAACAACAAAGCAATGGAAGTAGGTGTTATATACCTACGAGTTTGAAGCCGGAAATTGTATCATGTCCCTGTGAAAAATACTATAACACTCTACATAGGAGTTTCAGTGCTACTATGTGCCCTCCACATAATAAACCAAGTTACGCCTCTGCGAAATAATCAACCACGACCATGTGACGCTGTTTTTTTTCTTTTGCGTTATTTCTCAGTTATTACCTCAACAGGCTCCCAACGCAGTGTTGTTGGAGCATACTCTAACATCAACTGACAGTTCTCCATTACACTGCTGTGAGACAGGGATGCAGCCTGGAAGAGAACAGTTGCTCATCAATATGAGTTGAACGAGATGACGCTAGGCTACCAAAGACAAAACTGCGGAAAAAACAAACAAACAAACAAACAAAACCAAGAAGACAGACAAACAGACAAAAACAGTATCTTCTGCGTAAATATTTAAGACGATTTGGAGTGTTTGTTAGGCGAGGTTCATAAAGTAGAAAATTTACAAGGATGGGATTAAATGTTAAGCAGAATACTGCTAAAAACCTTTGCCAGGTTTAAGTTAACTTCCAACCTCTCTGAACTAAAACAGCCGAGCAGGCGAAGTCCTTTTACACAACATAACATACTGAATTTGCCCATCTAAAGATATACAAATTTTCTCTTAGAATTAGAAAGTAGGCTTGGAAATTCACCTTATACGCTGGAACTGGAACTGGTGGTGTTCCACCCTCGTTCCTTGCAATAGATCTCCTCAGCGCATCTGCCCTGATGTGAAGATGGGCATCAAAATATCTCCGTAGAGACATGCAAGTGTGTTTTGCTGTCTGCCGGCTACCAAACACCTCATCATCACTTAGTAGTTCTGCCTCATCGGGACGAAGGATTGAAAGCGTACTTAGCTGCCACAACAAGGTTAAACAAAAAAAGATTATTTTAGAATGGTTTGCAGCCAGTAATATTCGTTGTTTTCAAGATGGAAACGCAAGTGGAATGGGACCGTAAAATGGCTTGAAAAAATTTAAAGGAGTCTGCGCAGTCTGAAAAATGCAGACACGGCGTGCACTAAAAATACTTGTTAATTCATAGCGGTCGGCATGTCTCTAAACTACATTTCAAAAGTAACAAACCGTGATTTATTGAAGTAGAGGTGGATGGCTATTGGTGGATATTCACTAAGTCTCAAAGCTGCGAGGTGAATATCCACCGCCAGCCATCGGCACTGAGGTGAATAGTTGTTTTAGTATATATTTAAACAGTAAGATAACATAGCAAAAAGGGACGATTTTAACTCATTTATTCCCGCGATGATTGCAATATTTCCGTGCGCAAATCACGCGCGAGTTGCTCGGAGGTGAAAAACAACGGATATTCTGAGTTTGAGTAGCCAATCAAAATGGGCCTTCAACGTTATTCACCACTTTATTAATTAAATTATCACTATTTACGTTAGTCGTTCTTTTATTTCTTTACGTATTGCATAATTTTTCGAATGAGTGTGATTAAGAGAAATTGCTACTCCTACGAGAACGGAAAGGTCACAGAACAAATAGACCTCGTGGTGTGATCCTACTCCAGGCGATTGAACTACACGATCCACGTTTCTCTGGGGTCCAAACCGTGTCGTGTAATTAAGAAATAAAACTGACTAATTACCTGGTTCACAAGCGTCCGCAGACCATCATTACTATCGAACAATTCCAGCAATGCTCGAAATGAACACGTGAGCGAGAAAAAGAGAGTTGCGTGACACCTGCCAGAGTCGTGAGAACATTCTAGAAGCCACAATGCATACTTGACCAGGTCACTCAGCACAGGGTTTGGTAGGAGGGACACCTGAAACAAGTTATTTGAAACAGTTACGGAGGTTCCGTCGACATATTCTGTTTGTTAATTTCATGATCCTCTGGCCCATGTAGAAAAAAGAGCACCAAGAATTTAATTACTCGAAGTTTTTTTGTGGAATTAATGGTAGTTTTGTAGGGTAACATTTTTTTTTGAGTGATTATTTCTATGTTTCTTATCTTCATCTTTTTCTATCTCCTCGTCTGCAATTCTCTTTATCCATTTAACCAGTTTTTCTTTAATTCCTTTTTTATCTCTCTTCATGCAGCAATAAGTGCTGTTAATTTTTTTCTACCTGTGGGTTATAAGTTATACATAAATAAGCTTTTTTTTTTGGGGGGGGGGGGGCGGAGAGATTGATGAAAAATAAGCAAAGATGTGTTATTCAATTCATTGTTATTTCACGTCTAACGGAATGATACTCGTTACCTCTTTCTTTTAGAAAATACTGGTCTGCTCATAACTCACAAATCATTGGTAAGTTAAATCTGCACTAAATATTGCATTTCTTACAACTACAAATCAGAAAACTTCAAACATTTTTTTTTAATTGGAAAAATGTCTTACCCTCTCCATGGCGTCCTCATTGTAAGCGAGATAATACAGACACATAGAACATCCTGTAGCAGCCACAGATGGGCGTGGCACTTCTAGTAACCGCTGGACACCATTATGAGTCACAAATTCTGTGGCAAACTTTTTATGACAAAGGAGGGATGCCAAATACTAAAACGACAATAAAAGGAAATTGCTTTTAAATTCTGAGGCTTTTTTTGTCAGATCTCAGTCGGTACAATGCATTATTGTCTTAACCTTTAACTTTCACGAGTGACCAACGCAGAATTTCTCCTTACAATATCATTACAATGGACCTGTTCATTTCGATCCCGAGAGACTATCTAACTTATTTATCAATCCTTTGCGTTCCGATTTTGAGCGGTTCTTAATTTGTTCTGATGATCTAGACCCTGACATACATTTTAATATTGACGGCGGGTGTTCTTATTATGTAGAAGATAAATTTAACGATACTCTTCAAAAAGAAATCACGATTAGTCGTGAACAATCGAATCATCTTTCATTGTTCCATTTAAATATTCGAAGCCTTCAAAAAAAGGTTGATGAACTATCGACCCTTCTAACCTCTCTAGATATAAAATTCTCCGTTGTTGGGATAACTGAAACCTGGTTAATGGATTCACCAGTTGGAGTCGAAATTGATGGTTATAACTTTGTTTACAAAAATCGCCCTGTTAAATCGGGTGGAGGTGTTGGCTTGTATGTATCAGACAATCTTGATTTTAGAATTCGCACCGATATTTATGCTGATGAAGCTGAGGTGATGGAAGCATTGTTCATTGAGATCATTCGACCCCATGAGAAAAATATCATTGTTGGTATAATTTATCGCCCTCCAAATCAAAATGTAAATGATTTCGTGACCAGAATGAACGAAATATTAGGGAAAATATCTCGGGACAACAAGATATGCTATATAATGGGAGATTTTAATTTGAATCTGCTAAAAAATCAAAACCACAACGCCACCGGGGAATTCCTAGATGGCCTGTATTCTCACCTGTTTTTTCCGTTAATCGCGTTACCTTCCCGAATTACTTCTCACACTGCAACTCTGATTGACAACATTTTTTCTAACCATGTCGAGCACAGTTATTTGAAGTCTGGACTATTAATAACGGATATTTCGGACCATCTGCCTATCTTTTCCATTTGCTTCGATCATAAGTGTACCCGCGAACACCAAGAGAACATATTTGTCCGTGACAAAAGCGAGCTAAACATTTCCAACTTCCTAGAGGAATTAGATTGTATTGATTGGCTCAATATAGACGGGTATAATGATCCTAAAATCTGCTACAGCAAATTTCTTGAGCGATACACTAAAGCTTACGAAACACATTTTCCTTTGAAGAAACTGAAGCGTCGCCTTCACTTTAGGAAACCGTGGATATCCCAGGGCTTACTTAAATCTGTCAAGCAGAAAAACAAACTATACAAGCAGTATATTTCAAACCCCTCTCTCTGGAACGAAGCGAAATATAAAACTTATAAGAACAAACTGAATCACTCCCTACGAATCGCGAAACGTTTATATTATGATAAGAGGCTAAGCGAGTCAAAATCCAATATAAGAGCCACTTGGCGTCTGCTCAATGAGGTACTAAACAGCAAGAAATTGAGACCTAAACCCAACTCTGTGTTTAAGGTTGATGATCAAGATATTTCTGACCCAATGGAGATTGCTAATCGATTTTGTCATTACTTCAGCAATATTGGACCAAACCTCGCTAAACGAATTCAATCTACGACCTCGTATAAGAATTTTCTTCCTGGTCATTTCCCTCAGTCAATGTTCCTAAATTTAGCAACTCAGGAGGAGATTATAGATATCGCATCTACGTTTCCGGCGGGAAAATCGGCTGGGTATGACAATATCCCTATGTCTATCATAAAGCGATCTATATGCAGCGTTTCCTCTCCATTAACACACATTGTAAATCTCTCCATTACTCATGGTATCGTTCCGGATGATTTGAAAATTGCTCGTGTCATACCTATTTTTAAATCAGGTGACAAAGCTCTCTTCAGCAACTACAGACCTATTTCTGTTCTACCGTGCTTTTCAAAGTTTTTGGAACGAATAATTTACAACCGTATTATGAATTATCTCAATGACTCCGATGTCTTATGTGATAATCAATATGGCTTTAGAAAAAATCGCTCTCCTAGCCTTGCGCTTATCGATTTGTGTGACAAAATTTCTTCTGCATTTGATAGAAAAGAACATGCCATTGGAGTATTCCTAGATCTTTCGAAAGCATTCGATACGGTAAATCACGACATTCTTTTTGAAAAACTCAATCATTATGGGATCCGTGGTCTGGCACTAGAATGGGTCAAAAGTTATCTTTCTGAGAGGACACAATTTGTCGAATTTAATAACGTTAGATCTGCCCCACAGGGGATTCCCTGTGGGGTGCCTCAAGGTTCTATTCTTGGTCCCTTACTTTTTATCCTGTATGTTAATGATTTGAACAATGCTTCCCTGCTTGATGCAATCTTGTTTGCTGATGATACAAACTTATTTATCTCCCATAATGACCCTGTTTACCTAATTAACACATTAAATAGAGAATTAAACAAATTGTCAACCTGGTTTGCAGCAAACCGGCTCTCCTTGAATTTAGCCAAGACTAATTTTATGGTATTCAAGCCTTGGCAAAAGAAGCAATCCTTTGAATTTCAAGTTTTCATAAATGAGCAGCCTATTCTTCATGTTTCTGAGACCATGTTTTTGGGTGTTTTATTAGATGACAATTTGACCTGGAAATCGCATATATCCTTAACAGCAAATAAATTATCCAAATCTATAGGTATTATTCATAAATCTAGGTTTTTTCTCTCTACTCACTCCCTTCGTACTTTATACAATTCTATGATCCTTCCATATTTGTATTATTGCAATTTAGCTTGGGCTGGTACCTATAAGTCAAACCTTCAAAGAATTGTAACCTTACAGAAACGTGCGTTAAGAATAGTAAGCAATTCTACATACATTGCCCATACTGGCCCTATTTTAAAGGAACTTAAACTCTTAAAATTTCATGATATCCATTCGTTTCAATTAGGTACTTTTATGTTTTCATTCGAGAACTCTACACTCCCTTCCAAATTCAATAACTTTTTTTTACTGAATAGTCAAATCCACAATTATAATACTAGGAATGCTCAGTCCTTCCGTTTGCCACTGTGCAGAACGAACACCAGGAAGTTTTCAATTTACTTTCAAGGTCCAAACTTTTATAATTCGTTAAATTCTGACATAACTAGTTCTCCCTCCTCCGCTTCTTTTAAAAGAAAGCTTAAGGAATTTCTTCTCTCTAAGTATTAGCTTCTGTAAGGCAGTAATTCTTAACTAACTTACTTAATATGTGTGTGCGTGTGTGTGTGTGTGTACGTGTGCGCGGTCAAAGTTAATTACCATAAGTCCATATTGTAATTCTAATATAAGATTAGTTATTTTAAGTGAGAAAACCTGACTTGTTATAAGCCTCGTGGTTTCTTTCAGGTTTTCTCGCCATTTATTTTCTGTCATCAATTTTCTTCATTTTTTTTTCCATGTGTAAATGTCGTATATGGCAAATAAATATTGTATATTGTAATATCAACCAGATAAGTAATGAGAATAAAGAAAATTATCAATTCGGGCAGGATTTGCTGATCCAATACTAAATTATCCGAACTAACATTATAAGAATTCTATGGTTGACAGTAAGGAGAATTACAAATTTGATCTGGGAGTTGAAGAGTTAAAGTAGTGTTTTTCAAGAGGGATGAATGTGGTAGAGTGTCTAAAGGTTCGTTTACACAAAAGACAGAATTGGAGTCGAATTGTTCATTAGTTGTAGGAGTGCCAGCCACCCAGAGAAAATCGAGAGTCAGAGTCGTAAGTGGAGCCAAAAGCTTGACGAAATCGGAGTCGGAATATTCCGAACAATTTCTTTTCTTCTGATTCCGCTAAGAACTCCAACGCTTATGATCCAGCGAAAACTCGATTTTCGGAATCACAGCTGAGCTAACCGATGGCTGAAAACTCCAGCAATTTATTTTTCACATATCATTAGCGAAGGAGACATAAGTGGAATCAGTATTTTGCTTCTGATTCTATCGGTTTGATTTTCACAGGATCATATCGCTGTACGCTTTTTGTAAGAACACCGGCGAGGGTGAAAAACCAACCGTAACTGCATGAAATTCTAAACGTACAACACAAAGCATGACGTTACTCCCTCCTTCCTACCTTGAGGGCTTCAAAGACAAGTTGTAGGTCCACCTGGCCTTTAAATGTAATGTAGTGCATGACAAGATCCAGGGCTTTAGATTCAAACACTGTCGGTAACAGCTGAATTGAAATGTTCAAAGAAAAATGTGTCAAGATAAATCAATGGCCAAGCAATGCTCCAGGCTCAGCTACGACTGTTTTAGTTGCCATAGCAACTGATAAAATTTGGTACGGCGCAACTAGAACCTCTTCATTCAGAGCTGAGTGCATTTACTTTTGACCAAGGCCAATGCATGTCCCTTCATCCAACAAATATTTCTTGTGCGCCAATTAGTTAAAACATCTCATAATCAAAAATCCTTGATTCGAGTGCATTATCGTCTGACCAAGGCCAATTTATGTCCCTTCATCCAGAGACTCTCTCTGTTCATATATATCATTAAATGCTCAAGTGCCTAATTACAGCACATACCTCCTGATATTCCCCCAAGGGAGTCAGATACTGTAGAATTAGTCTCTGCTGCATGCCAAGAGTCAGGGGGGAGAGGGAAAAGGACATAGGAACTATGTGGTACCCTCCCTTAGGTGCACAAATTACATTTCCAGTGGAACGGAAACCCTTGCTTGTTTTAACTAGCCATGGATGTTTTGCTTGTAGACAACTTTTGCCTGAAACAAAATAAAAATATTTACAAATTTTAAGGAAACTGAGTTAACTTGTGCAGGGCAAACCTACTTGGCATACTTCCTCCTCCCCCTTATCCCCCCTCCCCCCCCCCCTTCAAACAAAGTTTTTGGTGTCAAACTTCCATAGATGATCATTAAACAATTTAGTCCTTGATAACAATCGTTTAACTGATCATTTTATTATCAAAATCTTCCATTTGCTGACAGACAAGCCTCCTCCTTGTGTTTCACACAATAAGTCCTCTGAAATGACATATGGTTACTGTTTACCAAAATTTGAGTCAGTTTGTTGTTGGAAACTCAAAATCTTTCTTTTTTTTTTTTTGGCTGGAAATTTATGCTGAAATATATGATAAGATTAAATATCAAACATTTATCAAAACTTATTTATAAAGGCAAAAGTAGACAGAAAGAACTCTACAAGATCTTGATGTGTTTTAGGTCTCACATCGTAAGTTTGCATAAAAGCTCCCAGCGTATACCTGGCAATTCACTACAGAATACCCACTGGAGCTCCTACCGGTGCCAGGGTCTTATTGAAAGCACTGCCTTGTCTGTCAAAGTGAAAACCCAAAGGCGAATAATTGAGCCTTCAAGTTACAAACAAGTCATACCACTCAGTTTGAAAAGACAGTTAAATCAACTTAAAGTTGCTAGGAGATTGAACTCACTGACAGAGGGACAATCAGAGTTACAATACTCAAAAGTGAACTAACCCTTTCCATAGTAGCTATTCACTTCTTCCACTTCTCCATTACACAAACCGGATAATTCGCCATTCTGTGGCACAGTGCATGATGGTCCTGGCTCAGCAAGATTCACTTTCTTTATCTTGTTACTCATGCTGTTACTGTTTTCACTCTTGTTCCTGTTTGTCTTAGCTTTCAGGATAATCCTGTTTGACAGGTCTGTCACAGCGGGCTGTGTAAGGTCTGACAAGTCCTTTAAAATGTGCAGCCGTCACAGCATAGAGGGAACCTAAACATGTGAAATTTAACATTTAATCATCAGCTTATAGTTTACAAGAGTTTTTCAAACAAAAAATGCAATGACTGACAATAGACAATTCCTGAGATGTGAAAAGCCAACTTTGCACTCAGACGTTTGAAACACAAATGCTGTTAACCACAAAGCTAAAAAACAAAAAACCCTCAGCACCCTAACATCAATAGTCATATTCTTCATACTGTTCTCTTGCATTTCTTAAGGTGCTGACAAGGAGAATTCAGATTCTTTAATAGCTGATCATTTCCTTTATTCTTGTAACCTTAGCGGTCACTTTTAAAGATTTGCTATATCCAACATATTGACCAGCTCCCTGTTAGCTTGTTAACTCAGTTGGTAGAGCGCTGCACTGTTATCACAGAGGTCATGGGTTCAAATCCCATACGTGCCTGAAAATTTTTTTCAGGTCTTATTTCAACTACTAGTTCAGTAGTGTTCTTGGCTGCGAGGATCTCTTATATTTATTTCTTCACCACAGTGCAACTATATGAATTTCATATATCTAAAATCAAATTATTGCTATACTGACTTACCAAGGTGGAGTTTTCTTCTCTGAATACTGCAGCAATATCCTGGCTCTCCATGGCAAATGCTAAAAGACCTGTTAATAAATGATAATTATCATTTGAAGTGATACCTGATACTTGAAATTAAAAATAAATTAAAATGCAACTGCAGCAATACACATAAAAAATGATCAAAAAGGAATATTAGAATCCTCAATCAAACCATGACTATCTATAGCAAGTAATTTAGTGTTAACAACTGGGTTGAAAACGTAAATTAGCCACCGTAAAGAGTAAAGAAGCTGACGTTTCGAGCGTTAGCCCTTCGTCAGAGCGATTAGAAGAATTGTGGGTTGTGTATGGATTAATATGTAGAAAGTGGAGCTACGCCATTGGTGGGAATATGGTGACGAAAAAACAGGAATAAATTAGTTGAATGAAAAGCGCTCGTTGATTCCGTGGGGATTAAGGGTGCCGATTTGAAATATAAATTTTTGTTCTAGTGTTTTACGGCTTTCCGAACTGCCTAGATGTAAGGAAAGGCCGCAAACTGCCATATGCTGTTTAGAATGATAAGGAAGATTAAAGTGTCTAGCGACTGGCTTGGATGCGTCCTTGTCATTTATTTCCAAATTTTTGGAAAAATCCAAGCTTTTACCCTTTACGGTGGCTAATTTACGTTTTCAACCCAGTTGTTAACACTAAATTACCTGCTATACTCTCCCACCGACGCAGCACCACAGTTTCTTTAGAAACTTACCCCTTCATTCATGACTATCTATATCTCAACTCTTTACACCCTAGCATCAGTATGCATATTCTCCATACTGTTCTCTATACATTTCCTAATGCACTGACAAGGAGAATTTCTTAAACAATCAAGAGGTTCTTCAGTTGCTTATCATTTCCTTTGTTCTCACGATCTTAATGTTTGATTCAGGGGTGATATTGAAAGAAGAAATTAGATGCTAGTCACTCTCAAGGGTTAACCTAATGTAAATAACCTTGGATCACCAAACTAAAACACCCTTCTACTTGCACCCAGTTTATAAAGGTGTAAACAATTACAATACTTTATTCAAGAGAAGGAAAATAAAAATTGTAAAAGTATCTCTCGAAAGGGGATATTCTAGAGGTTAACCCTATATAAAAGATTCCCCGAAAAAACAAAAATTGAGTAAGTTCAGAAACTCAGAAGCTGTACAGGAATTAGGTAAATCTAATTTTCCCAAGGAGAGCACTTGATGCTAGATATTTAGTCAATTCAATTTTTTTTCCTTTTGTTTTCGGTATGGTGACCAAAATGTTCAAAGCCTGAAGTACTGTGAAAGGTAAGACCAGTAAACTATGCTATAAATACCTGTAGCATATGATCTCAGGGGTTCTGAGGCTTCTCTGGCCCACTTGCATAAACGATTAAGCATTGCTTCCTACATGTACATGATTGACATCAAATTTATTGATAGGAAATATGTAGAGAAAGATGTTTTTTGTCTTTTCACAAGTGTGGGACAAAGAAAAAAAGAAAAGGAAAAGAGATCTTATTTGTTGTGGCTCAGTGGTAGAGCATTGGACCCCAGAATCTGAAGGTATAAGGTTCAATTGAACATGGAGACTCAGAATCTTTTCTTTGTCACATGCTTGTGACCAGACAAAAAACATCTTTCTCTATTTCTTTAGTGAGCTTAAACCTTAAAATCTCTCTTGTTCTATTTTAGAAATATGTAGTTATGAATTAAGGAACAATGAAAGTGGATCTGAAAAGTTTGCATTTTTTTAAAGTTTTTTTGCACTAAAGTGAGGTGACTGAGAGCAACAAATAAGATCTCTTTTCCTTTTCTGTTTTTCATGATGTAACTACATGAAATTCATGTTTTTTATCTATAATTTGATGAAATAGCAATTGTATGAGTTAATTCTGAGTATTTTTTCTGGAAAGGACAAGGGGTGCCATGCCACAGAAACTGGACACATTGATCTGGATTTTTACATAGAACTCAAGCTGAAGAAAGAAAGTCACAGCTTAAGATTACTAAGTTAAACCCTTTAACTCCCAGAGTGATTAACAGATAACTTCTCCCCATAATATCCATACATTATCCAGCACAAAGGTAATGAGAATACTCAGACTTATCAGGTAGAAGTTGTCATCTTGATTTAACACTAAATTCTCATAACTAATTCACAAGGAAATGCGTTGCAGCTAGAGCAGAGAATTAACAATCAGATCTTAGGAGTTAAAGGATTAAGAATACCTTTCTAAACTTACCATATCCTGAAAAACTGCAGCACTTTCCAGCCCAGGCATGGCATTTAACAACACTCTGGCTGCAGTGCAGTTCAGATTAAACTGTTCCACAGTGCTCATGATATAGGAGTTCACTAGTTTGTCCATAAATTCATCATTTCTGAACAGTGTCTTCAAAAGATGGCCTAATGCACAGTCTGGGTCAGCTCTACCTGAAATGTTCATGATAGAGAAAACAAGAGCTGATTTTATTTTGAATAATTTAATACAATCAAGACCTCTTATTGACTGAGTGCGAGGTCTGCACTGTTAAAATTACAGACCAAGTTTTTTTCCCTTAGGACATAACATCTGAGCCAAAAAAAAAAAAAAGGTTCTGTCACTTAAGAGTATGGACTGAGAAAATGAGGCTCATAAGACTTTTAATAATCAGGGTCCAATAAAAGGAGAAGATTCTAATTAAAGCCAAAATTTAAAATTTTCAAGCTTTTCAGTGAAATACAACCCAATAAATTGACCAATCATTGTGCATGTACTAACTGAGAAAAATTTATAATAAAGTAATTAATTTCATTCACAGCCAGGCTATATCAGTTTGACCACATGAGGCCATCACTGTGACATGGACACTTCTCACACCAAGCCTCATCTAAGTTCTAGTGTTTTCTTGTGACTCAAGTAAGTAGATAAGTATAGTGCCTCTTTAACACAGTGAGTCTTGTGAAGACTCCACTGGGAACAAAAAGTGGAACTGACATTGAATAAGAAGCAAGAACAACACTTCTCATTCATGAAAGTTTGAATTGTTGTTGTTTGTCATGTTTCGTTCTTTTTCATGCACAGTGTGTCTTGGACCTGTTTCATTATTGGCAAGCCTTGGTTCTCTTCAACATGCATATTGTTTCTTATCACCTTGCTGTTCATGGAAGAGGTTTACACAACAAACACTCTGACAAAGGGCTAATGCTTGAAATGTTTTGAAACTCTTTACGGTGGCCAATTAACAATATCAACTCAGTTAATAAAACCAAATTATCTTGTTAAACTCCACCACTGATGCAGCATCACAGTTTTTTCAAAGAAACTTACCCCCTTTAGGTCTGTAGCTATCCTTCCTAGTATCTGAGAATACCTTACACTACATTACCTAGTGTATTTGTAATAGATGTTATAATGTATAAAACACAAATAGTGTGTAATGTGAAAAGGTAGCTTTGCACTTTTACCTGGATGCCAATCATCAAAAGGATCTGGATCTAGTTTATGATATGCCTCATTCTCACGTTCCACAAGCTCTGCTATCCTGCATGAGTGATTTTAAAATGTAAAATAGTTTTGAATCTAATTTTTGCCAAATTGTTTGTTCACTTTTTGTAGAGCCCAACATGAACAATGTTACTGATCTTACAGTTCCAGTAAGTAGTCATACACACTGAGTGTGTATCACACAATTATCACAGCCAAGGCTTGAAACTAAAAACTCCCCTCCAGAATCTAGCACACAAATCATTCCTCCATTGTCTTTCCCATTTATTTTCTACCTTTCCATGCCATGTTTTATACGTTCTGAGAGAGGAAAAGGAATTTTTTTCGGTGTGTAATGACAGCGACATGCGAACCCAACAACAGTTTTATCATTGGCAGACCACCATGAGCCTCGCTAGGTGGAAGGTATCTGTTGACATGTAAGATGAACTGGAGAAACCAGTCAATCATTGTGTAATTCATAATAATAATTTCAAAGCGTATTAACAAATGAAACCAATTGCATTGAGGCAGCTACTTGAAAGCTTTCAGGGGTTATTAACATCGTCTTTTTTTTTGTTTGATTTTTTTGCAAATTTAAAAAAAGATACTACTTCTTATACACTTCACCAACCTTTGTAGAGTTTTAACGGGTGATAGATTATTCTGATCTTCCTTTCGCCAAGTATCCAAAAGGGTACTGAGTTCAGAGGTGCTACAAATAGACAATTTACCTCAACGTGCAGAGTTTCGAAGATCGAAAAGCCCGCCATTTTGATCCGAAAGATATGATACAAGATTACATGGTCTTCCTCTTCGAAAGTGATATCACTTTTCTCGGCATAATTACTCTGATATTACTGCGAGTGATTTTGTTGACTGTGTCAAGATCAGGTGTAATTCCTGTGAGTAAACTATATTTACGACGAAGTTTAGTCACAAGGCGAGTTCCAACACAACACGCGCTAAGTCCCAGGCTATTACCAAATTTCGCGTGGAATGCCTAGTTGTTATTGACCTCTGACCAGTCTTTTTTATCTTGCAACTCGGTCGGCTGTGATCTTACTTGCAATGGTTCACCTTTAACGACCAAAAATAATCATGACAAATGAATGACCTCCATTGTATTTTGCCCCACTTAACTTTTGATTATAGTTTGATAAAGTTTTGAAGTGCTTGAGAGGAAATTAGAGTACCACAACTGAAGTTCAGAAAGGTACACACAACTTACTTAAACAGTTTATGTTATGAGTTTACGTTTTCTTCTTTGAAGGCTCATCACCAGATGATTACTTGGACAAGTTGAGGCAGTTTTTCTGTGTAGGGTATGGAGTAGCATGGGGATCTGGTTTTCATACAATGTTTACCCCAATTGTCGTTTCTGAATTTTACAGTAAATGTCTTACTTTTTTGGTCCATCACTTTCTGTCATTTGTCCTGACTTTCTCTGATACTTGTCTCCCGAATTTTTCAAACGGTTCATTAACAGAACAAACCTGCAAAAATTTTCCCCGGCATCTGAACCTTGGAATATATTGACCGATCAGCTTGACAGGTATGAAACCATCGTTTGGATTCTGCTATTTTTACTCCCCTGGTCTGGGAACCAAATGATCTTTACGTAAGGATATTAAAACGGTTTTTAAATGGGGTCCGCCAAAACAAAGCAAAGTACTCATTACCAGCCACAAAATCAACAAATGGCTAATCACACAAGTAAACAGACAATCAGGCAATCGAGCAATCAGAATTATGGACAATTCCATACCGTTAAACGTGGAAGTCGTTGTAGGCGCAAGAATTTGTACTATCATTTTTTGTTAGTGTTGGTGTTTCATAGTTTCGTGTTAGGTGTTTATTTTCTCGTCTTCCATTAGTGTCCTTTGTCAGTTACCAGTTTTGTACTTGTTATATTTATTTGCATATCGTATATATATTGGTTGCGCGTAATTTATTTTGTTAGTTGTCTAGTTTGTGAAAATTACCGTTACATATCTAGCTCTGGGTTTCATGTTTTCGTCTTTGGGTTGGTCACATTCGTCTTGTAAGTATCCTTGTTTATCTCGCTTTGTCGTTTTCCAGTACTTTCACTCATACGATGTAAGTTATTTTATGCTCATTCGCGTGTTTGTAATTTTGTCATTTTCAGTTACCGTATTCAACAATGTGTCAAGTTTGTTCTAGTAAAGTTTGAAATACGTGTGATTAGCGTTTGCGGCTATAGTCGTTATTGGTATTTTACTTGGTTCTCGGGGCAAGTTTTGTTTGCCAATCGCACTGCAAAGCAATGCAAAATCAAACAAATAATTCCAATCAATTTTTTGGTTTCTCCACTGTTTTCCTTTCTGCTGGTAATAGGCCCTTTGCAGCTAGAGGTCACGTGCCTAGATACGCGTTAGCAACGCTGAATTGGAGAGCAAGCTCTTCAGCAAACACAAATTGAGTAAGTCTCTTGAGCGTCACGCGTGTGTATAGTTGAAAGGCGATTATTCTGAATTCAAGCGTTAAATATCTTTCCATCTCTCCAAATCCAGTAACTTTAGCATAGAAATATAGCTTTGAGCGCATCTCTGAGTCGGAAAGGTTGGTTTTCAGCTGGGATCGCGGAAAAAATATCAGCGTCAAGTCGACCACGAGTTACAAACATGGCTTCTCCGTCAGGTATGTACAACAGAGTTTGTCTTCTTGTTGCACTTTTAGAACGACGTTTGGACAATTAATACAAGTAAAAAGAAATAAAATACGGTAATTCACTACGCTTTGAGGTTTAGAAGCCGTTTACTATCGAAAAACATAGAATTTTGGCTGCTCATTCCCCTCAAAACTATGGTGTTTGAACCAACAAGAGTTGTTTTCATTGTTGTAGATATCGATACGGACGAATCAGTTGAACAATCCACCACGGGCAAAAAAAAGTCTGCATACCATTGTTGTGTTCCCCAATGTAATGGGGATTCAAGATACCACGAAGATCTGCATTTCCATCGCATTCCCGGTCGTGCCATGGACGAAAAGCTGAGGAAGGAATGGCTCGTGAAAATCCGAAGAGACGAAGGTCCTGAATTCAAGGTATTTTATAGAGACATTCGATTTTCAAAGCATTTCACAAGGAACTGTTCGGTAAACTTATGTGTCTAATGGCTTATACTTTTTTCTATTTAAATAACTACTAGTACGAGAGTATGCTCAAGGCACTTTACCAAGGAAGATTACCTTCCACCGACCAAGTCTGGTAGCCAGCGACTAAGAAGAGGTGCTGTTCCATCGAATTTTAACTGGACTTCCTCCTCCAAAGCACGCAGAAAGATTATTCGATAGGTAATTTATCCTTCAGTTATATTTTAATGTGTCGGTGAGTTTATGGGGTTATAATGATAAGTCTAGACTATAATGGCATCTTTCTAATTTTTAAATACTGTATCAGCTTGGGATAAGTATTAACTGCTAATTTTAAAAGCATTTGTAACACCCTATAGAATTGTTTTAAAATTTAGAATTATGTATGAAAGTGTGATATCTAATTTTTTGGCTTTGTTCACAGAGATACTCAAACAGATGATAGTGACACCGATGGAGTGGAAAGTGAGGCAATACAAAGCAGGGAAAGTGTGGAAACAGAGGTGCAGTCTCTGAAGGCTCAGCTGCTGGCCATGCAGGGAGAGCTTGAGGTGAGCAGAAAGGAAGCAGCTGTAGCTAAAGAAGAGCTAAGAAATGTCAAGGCTGAAGCTGCTCAACAATTAGAGGAGATAAAAAAGCAGGCAGCTTATAAAGCAATATTAAGTACATTTGGCCTGGAGAGATTTGGTGTAGACAACGAGAGTATAAAATTTTACACTGGTTTCCCCTCAAATGAACACATTAAGTTTTTTTTTAGCTTTATTAAGCCCAGTGCTGAACTAATGACCTACTGTTATGCCTCTGGAGAGAGAGAAAACAGACCAGCCTCCAGAAATATGCTTCTAATAGATGAAATGTTTATGTTTCTTGTTCGGCTTAAACTAGGATTATTTGAGCAAGATCTTGCTGATAGGTTTGAAATTCATATATCCTCAGTCTCTAGAAAATTAGTAACCTGGTCCAATTTTTTGTATTTTTTTCTTGGAAGTCAGATTATCTGGCCCTCTAGGGCAGATGTAGATAGATGCATGCCTGAGGGTTTCAGAAAACTCTATCCTAGCACTAGAGTTACTTTAGACTGCACAGAGATTTTTGTGCAAACACCCACATCACTATTGTTACAGTCACAGCTATACTCATCCTATAAGAGCAACACAACTTTGAAAGGTCTTATTGGAATCACCCCTTGTGGAGCAATATGTTTTGTTTCCACTTTATACACTGGAGGGATTAGTGACAAGGAAATCACAAGATGTAGTGGTATTTTAGACCTCTTAGAAGCAGGAGACTCAGTCATGGCAGACAAGGGGTTTGATATAGGTAACATGCTACAGGAGTATAATGTTGAGTTAAACATCCCTCCTTTTCTGGAAAATCAAGGGCAGTTTTCAACTCAAGATGTACAAAAAACTAAAACTATTGCAAGCCTTAGAATACATGTAGAACGTGCCATCAGGAGGGTTAAGGAGTATCACTTCTTTGATTCCGATGTTCCTCTGTCAACTTTAGGTTCAGTTAACCAGCTATTTTCTATAGCCTGTCTTCTAACAAATTTTCAAGGACCTTTAATCTTATCTAAGTGACAACAGTGAAATGTAGTGCGTTCATTTGGATTAGAAGATCATTCAGAATGATTAAGTTAACCTTTTAGAAAAAGCTTAAGTACTCATAAAGAGTGTTTGTAAATTTGAATTGTTAATAAAAAGTTACAACTGGACATACTATTTCTGAATCAATTGTTCTTTAAATATAGTGTTAGACATTTTTGGTGTTTTTCTTTTAAGGTTGGTTAATCAGGGGATTACCATATATAATTAGTTCTTGAATTTGACTGTGATGAAGCAAGTAAATAATTAAACCTTGGCTAAAAAGAGCTAAAAAACACCAACAAGAAAGTTATAAGTCACATTTATGTTTCTGCGAAAAAAATGCTCTATGCATATCTTGGGTCAACTTCACCTCATCCTTCACCCTGACAATATCTGGTAAGCCCCTTTTTAAGAAAAGTTTTGAAATCTAAAATAACTATACACAAATTAGAGCAAATGTAGAATGTTTTTAAAGAACATTTATTGAAGTTAAACCTTTTCATAACTAATACAGTGTTACGAGTAAGCAAAGACTAGAGGCAAATCAGCTTAGATAGTAATTGAAAAAAAAATTGTCCACCTTATCTTTAGCTCCCTGAAAAAAAATTGGATCAAAAAGGATTCTTGTGCAACAAGAAGACAAGCTCTGTTCTACATACCTGACGGAGAAGCCATGTTTGTAACTCGTGGTCGACTTGACGCTGATATTTTTGCCGCGATCCCAGGTGAAAACCAACCTTTCCGACTCAAAGATGTGCTCAAAGCTATATTTCTATGCTAAACTTAGAGAGATGGAAAGATATTTAAAGCTTGAATTCAGAATAATCGCCTTTCAACTAGACACACGCGTGACGCTCAAGAGACTTATACAATTTGTGTTTGCTGGAGAGCTTGCTCTCCAATTCAGCGTTGCTAACGCGTATCTAGGCACGTGACCTCTAGCTGCAAAGGGCCTATAGGTTGGATCAACAGCTAAAGAACCTTGAGGGCGGCCGGCCAATCCCGACGGTCTCCTAACAGCAGAATGTATATTGCCTACCTCTGCGATTTGCAAGAGAAGCGTCGAGAAGACTTGCAATTATCCATGCATGGCAAGTGCTAAGAACGGTCTTTCTCTTACAACTAATGAAGAAATATGCAGGTAATTCATTGATATGTTTGAGTGCTAACAGTCGTCGATAAAATGCCCGATTAGAGCTAACCAACATATCGTAATTAAATGATTGTAGTGTAGGCTTTCTACGGTATCATTTTGACTCATGTCGCGTTAATCATTCTTTAGATGGACAAGCCATTGCAAAACGGTTTTGTGCGCAAATCACGAAGGCAACGGGAGCCATTAAACGGCTGTTCAAGGAGTACACAGGACAAAACGTTGACATGGTGGGTTGTAAATACCCCTCCATAATTGCGGTTGAAGACGCGTTAAGCATCAGAAGTCCACTGTGGAGTGTACTAAACGAAGATATCCAACCGCAGTCTACTGTTCCCTATTGTTCAAAGAGGCAACTCATTGATTCGGTTCACACACGCAAAAGATGCTCAGAGGAAATAGCCAGCACCAAAGAAAAAATGGCTCGGATGTTCAGTCATTTCGAGGGAAAGTTGAAGGTATTGGACACCTGGATGTACTTCTTTCTCGCGTTGCTCTTCGCTAGATATTCGTCTTTTTACTTATGTCTTTTCTTGTTCTCTTTCGCGTTCCTTTCACCGTATTCTGCATATTTTGGTGTCTTATCTAACTTTTTTGGGCGTTTTTCTCGACTTGCTTTACGTAATTACTTCTTGTTGTTTTGGGTCTCTCAGTCTCTTTCTTTTCATCCTGTTTTCACGCAAAACCCTCTCTCCACAAACTTGAGTCATAACAATTTCCTCTCGTTGACAAAGCTTTAGCTCTGCCGGTATTGTTGCTTTGCGAGTTGATCAGAAAATGTAAAATACTGAGAATTACTGTTCAACTTCAACCTCACCAGTTTGATTTGGCGCTCAAAACGCGGGTTGCAAATTATTTGCTC
The DNA here is from genome assembly GCF_964200805.1 of Pocillopora damicornis. Classification (NCBI taxonomy): domain Eukaryota; kingdom Metazoa; phylum Cnidaria; class Anthozoa; order Scleractinia; family Pocilloporidae; genus Pocillopora; species Pocillopora damicornis. Next base: position 27,060,691 of record NC_142674.1, on the reverse strand, counting down.
ACGCGGCTTCACAGCTATCAGCCCACGTGAAGCCCTCGTGCAATGCCTAGTTGTGTGCCCGTGGTACGCTACACTGAAGCTCGACACTCGGGTATGCGCGCTTCATTGTCATCTGCCGGTGTTTCCTTCCGCACACCTCGATGAGCGAGGTCTATTACGAAGTTCTATCCACAAACATTACGCTATTGACATTGTTAATCCTCACAGCATGCAGGACGCGTGTCATATGAACTTCATAAGAGACTTCACTCACCATGGAGTCTCTGTGGCTCAGTAGTAGAGCATCGGAGAGCAGAATCCGAAGGTCTGAAGTTCGATTCCTCATGGAGAATCAGAAGTTTTCTTTGTCCCTCGCTCGTCACAAGACTAAAATCATCTTCATTTCTTAACCGAGCTCAAAACTTACCATCTCTCTTATTTCTCGCTAACTGCTTGTTTATGAAATTGCAACTCTTCGTAAGCGCTTATATGAATGCATTATGAATTCACTCGAAAAATTGTTGTAAATTAATCACACATACATATGCATGCATAGGGAGCCCTGAACGAAAAAAATCTACATATATATGTATATAATTTATTCGCCCGTCGGGAGGTCCGTATTGGGAAAAACTGTGCCCTCTGTCTTGAGTACTCAAGAAAGAGGGCACAGTTTTTCCCAATACGGACCGACCCCAGGCTGGTGAATAACATTTTCCATTTTACTACATAAATGAGTCCTCACATACATTCATAAAGTAGTCTGGAACATACCAGAAGCTTACAAAAGAACTATTTTAGTACTATTACTTAATAACTGTGTCATCAACTGCGTCACTTGATGTCAACATGAATAAGCAGTCTGGGGATTTCTAGAAGCTTATATTTACAACAACAGTTACTCATAACAATAGATTCTTGCCGAACGAAGTCGAAAGTCGCTAAATATAAGTATTCCTTTCGCGATGACAAAAACCGAAAAAAGGAAGAAGGTGCCGTTAACTTTGCATAAAGATGCATTTCTGAATCAAAAAGTCATGTTCTTTGAATGTTGACGACCTCACCTCGAATCGAGCCAGTAAGTGGGCAAGAAAATTAGGGGCTTGCAACCATCTGGAGAATTCAATTGACTTCTGAATAAACGGGTTCCTATAATTAGAAATTTATTATCACTTTGTTCCGTAATGATACTCAATCCAACACGTTCGAAAATTCAGATCGAGAGTAATTGTGGCATCCTATGTTTATTTTGAAATTATTTTATAGGACTGCTAGGCATGAAACTTCAAGGCGTTTCAAATGAGCAAACACCTTTGACGCTGATTAATTCTGAGGAGAAACCCTCCGTAAAAACATAGATAGTTATCAGTGTAAACACTGTTCTGTTGGGATAGAAATGGCGAGAATGACAATAACAATTGCAATAATGACGATGATGATACATGTAAATAATAAAAATACTTATCACCATACTAATAAAATGATTCATGATAATCTATAGATGGGTAAATTCTCGTGTAGCGTTAATGTTTCCGAATACCGTTGCTGATCGGAAAATTAGCATAATATTCTTCCTGTTGATCAAAGATTAGCATCATGACATCATTATTCTTTTGAATCAGCCAATCATGTGAGAGACCCGGAGACAGAGTGAATTGTTTGGGAGCCTTTCCTTCTTCGAAAGACCCTGGGAGAAGAGGGAGGACGAAAAATGAAAAACAGACTTCGGTGAAGTTTCTTTCTTTAATTTGCATTACCTCTATTTTAACCACCATTTACTCGCTCAAATATTATTAGGTTTATGGAAGATCTTGTTGTAGTTACAGCCTTAAATCTTTCGGGTTCTTTGGAAAGAATTTGGCTAAGTTTAAGGGAAAAGAAATAAAATGTTATTCACCAGCCTAGGGTCGGTCCGTATTGGGAAAAACTGTGCCCCCGTCTTGAGTCCTCCCCCTTCTCCCACGGTCTTTCGAAGAAGGAAAGGCTCCCAAACAATGCACTCTGTCTCCGTCACCCCTATCTACCAACCTTGTTAACAAGGCGTAAGTTCATTTTGTTTTCTTAGTTTTTGGGGTTTTTTGGTTTTTTTTGGTGGGGGGGGGGGGGGGGGGGGAGAGTGGTGCGAAGGGGAAAAGGGGGATCGATGTCATTTGACTTCCGTTATTTTTCCCTAAAGTTGTCTATTACATTATTCCATATGTGGGAGCCTTTCTACTAATCCAGTGTTTCTTTAACTGAGTGTTTTTCTACCTTTGCAAGATGTTCCGTAAACCATCGACATGCGTCACTCGGTGGGCGTTTAGATTAAACTTTTCGCCAAGAGATATTGTTTTTCTTATCTTTTCATTATTATTATTCCTTTTAAAAATTGTTCTCAGGGGAAGTGGGATTGGTTAGCCTTTCACTCCCAGTGGTGATCACTATGAATCTTCTTCCTATGATATCCATACATTATTCAGCAGACAGGTGGTGAGAATATTCAAACTTATCAGGTAGAGGTTGTTATCTTGATCTAACATCAAATTCTTGTATCCAGTTAAAAAGGAAATGCGTAGCACAAAGAGGGGAGAATTGACAATCAGATCTTGAAAGTTAAAGGTTTAACCTCCCCCCAGCCCACCCTCGTTTGCCTATTATCTTTCCTATGAGTAAGCCAGCCAACATATTACATCCGCACGCTCACGCGATTCTCTTCTTGAAAAAAAAATAGAAACAAAGGAAGCATTTTTGTCTTAAAAGACAGTACATCAAGAAAAGAAAGTGAAAATAAAATAAGGAACATTTTTCGATCCCGTGGTGCCCCTTTTTATCTCCAAGGTGTGGAAACAAACAGGCCTTAGTATAAATATTCATAGGAGACTATATATGTTGGACATTTTTTTTCTCGGCACCTGTCGCTGGAGTGAAATAAACGCTTGCCAATTACTGATAACTGACAAAAAATTAACAAAAATGTTGTAGAAAAAGCAGACGAATCAATATAAACTTGCAAAAGCAAAAGGAGACCAAACTAAAACAAGAAACGAAAACGAAGAAAGAAAAAGCAAAAGGAAATTAGAAACTGTTGGAAATGGGATAATGTCTTGACAGCTGACGGTTCAAACAGTCTGATGACGTCACTAAACTTTGTTATCTGTAACCAGATGGCTTCAAGCTTCAAGGATCTCTCACTTGATTGGCTGATTCAAAACAATGATGATGTCATGATTCTAATCTTTGATCAACAGGAAGAATATGATGCTTATTTGCCGATCAGCAACGGTATTCCAAAACATTAAAACTACACGAGAATTTACCCATCTACAGATTATCATTATTCATTTTATTAGTATGGTTATTAGTATTTTTATTATTTATATGTATCATCAACTTCATTATTGCAATTGTTATTGCCATTCTCGCCATTTCTATCCCAACAGAACAGTGTTTACCTATCTGATAACTATCTATGTTTTTACGGAGGGTTTCTCCTCAGAATTATTCAGCGTCAAAGGTGTTTGCTCATTTGAAACGCCTTGAACGTTTCATGCCTACCAGTCTTATAAAAAATTTCATAATAAACATAAGATGCCTCAATTACTCTCGATCTAAATTTTCGAACGTGTTGGATTGAGTATCAATATGGAACCAAGTGATAATAAATTTCTAATTATAGGAACCCGTTTATTCAGAAGTTAATTGAATTCTCCAGATGGTTGCAAGCTCCGAATTCTAAGAGAGAGAATGATTCTTGGATTCAGAAATATATCTTTATGCAAAGTTAACGGCACCTTCTTCCTTTTTTCGGTTTTTGTCATCGCGAAAGGAATATTTATAGGTAGCGACTTTCGACCTTGTTCGGCAAAAATCTATTGTTATGGGTAATTTTTGTTGAAAATATAAGCTTCTAGAAATCTGCAGACTTCTTATTCATGCTGACATCAAGCGAAGGAGTTGATGACGCATTTATTACGTAACACTACTAAAATAGTTCTTTTTTAAGCCTCTGGAATGTTCCAGAACACTTTGTGAATGTATATAAGGACTCATTTATGTAGTAGTAGTTGTTGTTATTGTCGGGAGTGACCGACTGTGAAAAAAGCTACACCTTGAGAGAGAGCTATGGTGGAAGATTGCTAATTTCAAGAAACGTTGGAGGAAAATATGAGTTTGGCTCAGTAGCGAACTAAGGTACAGACTGTAGTGGGCTTAAGTAAGTTTATCGAGGATAATTATTGAACTGCCTTAGTCAGGAGTCACCCTTATCAAGTTTATTAGTCGTTGTTTAATAAAGTAGTTTGAGTAGGACTGCAGTATTTTTCTGTCGGTTAGATTATACGGTAATACTATTCATTCTCAGAGAGACTCCTTAGAGAAAGGTATTATTTTGGCAATTGTTGTACCGTTTGGAACATTGAAAACACGGTTATTCTATATATAATTCAGTTGTTACCAGCTGATGATGTGCCGTCCATAATTAGTCATCGCCGATGATCATTATCTCCCCTATTTCGATTTCGTTGTTAAACAATTGTTTTAAAGCTTATTACTACCATTATCTTGGTGTATTAAGCATTTTTGGGCCAACATTTTTTTAGAGTACTTTGCTTCTGTAGGTTTTATCTCTGATAAAGTGCTTGTTAAATAAGCTTTGCTTGTACAGTTCTAGATCTAAGTGGTTGTTATGCGTCACTCGGTGGACGTTTAGATTAAGTTTATTGCCAAGAGATGTTGGTTTTCTTCTCTTTTCATTATTACTATTCCTTTTAAAAATTGTTCTCAGGGGAAGTGGGATTGGTTAGCCTTTCACTCCCAGTGGTGATCACTATGGATCTTCTTCCGATGATATCCATACATTATTTAGCAGACAGGTGATGAGAATATTCAAACTTATCATGTAGAGGTTGTTATCTTGATCTAACATCAAATTCTTGTTTCCAATTAAAAAGGAAATGTGTAGCACAAAGAGGGGAGAATTGACAATCAGATCTTGAAAGTTAAAGGTCTAACCTCCCCACAGTCCACCCCTGTTTGCCTTCCTGAGAGTGAGCCAGGCAACATGTTACAACCCACGCTCACGCGATTCTCTTCTTGAAAAAAAATAGAAACAAAGGAAGCATTTTTGTCTTAAAAGACAGTACATCAAAAAGAAAATAGAAACAAGGAAAAAAAGTGAAGATAAAATAAGAAACATTTTTCAATCCTGCGGTGTCCCTTTTTATCTCCAAGGTGTGGAAACAAACAGTGCCTTAGTATATATATTTATAGGAGACTATATATGTTGGACATTTTTCTTCTCGGCGCCTGTCGGTGGAGTGAACTTTTTTATCTATTTTGGCTCATTTGCATTTTGGGCGTTAAAATTTAAAGTCTTTGTCGGCCGCTTGATCGCAAATAAACGCTTGCTAATTACTGATAATTGTCAAAAAATATAAAAAAAAAACGTTGTAGAAAAAAGCAAGACTATTCAATATACACTTGCAAAAGCAAAAGGAGACTAAACTAAAACAAGAAACGAAAACGAAGAAAGACAAAGCAAAAGGAAATTAGAAACTGTTGGAAATGGGAAAATGTCTTGACAGCTGACAGTTGAAACAGTCTGATGACGTCACTAAACTTTGTTATCTGTAACCAGATGGCTTCAAGCTTCAAGGATCTCTCACTTGATTGGCTGATTCAAAACAATGATGATGTCATGATTCTAATCTTTGATCAACAGGAAGAATATGATGCTAATTTGCCGATCAGCAACGGTATTCCAAAACATTAAAGCTACACGAGAATTTACCCATCTACAGATTATCATTATTCATTTTATCAGTATGGTTATTAGTATTTTTATTATTTACATGTATCATCAACTTCATTATTGCAATTGTTATTGCCATTCTCGCCATTTCTATCCCAACAGAACAGTGTTTACCTATCTGATAACTATCTATGTTTTTACGGAGGGATTCTCCTTAGAATTATTCAGCGTCAAAGGTGTTTGCTCATTTAAAACGCCTTGAACGTTTTATTCTTAACAGTGTTATAAAAAATTTCATAATAACCATAGTATGCCTCAGTTACTCTCGATCTGAATTTTCTAACGTGTTGGATTGATTATCATGACAGAACCAAGTGATAATAAAATTCTAGTTATATAAACCTGTTTATTCAGAAGTTAATTGCATTCTCCAGATGGTGGCAAGCTTATAATTTTTTTGCGCTCTGACTTGCTCTGTTCGAGGTGAGGTCATCAACTTTTAAGAGAATGATTATTGGATTCTGAAATACATCTTTATGCAAAGTTGACGGCACCGTCTTCCTTTTTTTTGGTTTTTGACATTACGGAAGGAATATTTATATTCGGCGACTTCCGACTTTGTTCGGCAGGAATCTATTCATTCTCAGAGAGACATCTTAGAGAAAGGTAATTTTTTCTAGGCAATATTTGTACCGCGTGGAACATTGAAAATTTAGTTATTCTAAATATTATATAATTCAGTTGTTACCTGCTGATGATGTGCCGTGTATAATTGATCATCGCCGATGATCATCATCTCTATTATTTCGACTCGGTTGTTAAATAATTATTTTAAAGCTCGCTGATGGTTTTTAGTACCATACAAGTACTGATTCTAATTCTGATCGAGGCGACTTCGACGGACATAAGAGTGTTATTGTGTTAGTATCATTATCTCGGTATATTTAGCATTTTGGGCCAATTTTTTTTTAGAGTACTTTGCTTCTGTATGCTTTATCTCTGATAAAGTGTTTGTTAGATAAGCTTTGCTTATATAGTTCTAGATCTTGGTGGTCGTTATAGCTGAATTATATTCACACATTTACCTGTTTTCCTCTTGACAAAAAAAGGAAAAACTGCTGAAATATTTTGTCTTAAAATAGTACATTAAATAGGAAGAAAACAAGACAACATTGGAGGGAAAAAAAACCCGTGGGAGAGATCATGCAATTCTGAGTTAATCCACTTATTGTTATCAACGGACGGGAAACGCACCGCGCGCTAGAATGTATAAAAAAAAGATTTGTTGGACATTTTTCTTCACGGCACCTATCGGTTAAATTAGCTATTATATTTTGTTTAATTTACATTATTTGTTCTTGGCCGCTCGTTCTAAAGAAAACGGCTAACTACTAATAACTTAAAGAAAAATAAAAGGTAAAATGATGGTGATAATAGATAATAGATGTTCGGCATTAAAGAAAACATAATAATATTATTACTGTTTATTTATTTATTTTTATTATTATTATTATTTTTTTTGGTATTTATTTTTTCCTTCATTTCAACAGATTAGAGTCTAATGAATAATTACAAGTAAGATAAGAGGATGGAGAAGGGCACAATATGGCAAGCTAATTAGATGCCCTTTACCTTAAATTACATTTTTTCATACAGTAAAAGGAAGCGATACAATAATATAAGATATAAGATACAAATATAAGATACAAATATAATAACTACAACAACAACAACAATAACAAGTCTTTATTTCTCACAAAAATGGAATTACAGTGAAATAAGAAAATTGATTATAATGAACAGGAAAAATAAACATAGCTGTATCATTTTGGAGCCTAGAGGCTGGGGGAACCGTTAGGTTTTCGAGCTAGCCCTCTATGAATTATTATAACTATTGCTATCATTGTTATTATTTATATGATTATTTGTTACCTTTGAATTATTGGTTGAAAGTCAATTGGTCACTGTGCTGTATCAGTAGCTTTATCAGTAGCCACATGCAGTCTCAGACTGCCTATCGTTCCTTTATCGGTGGGAGAACTTAACTAGGCAGCACAACAATCAGCGGATTGCTTACTTTCCTACCAAAAAAGGAACGATTTGACTCATTACATTCGATTTTGATTATTTTTTATCATTTTTTTGTTTCCGCAAAGATTGTCATGAATCCCCAGGTTGTTCTGTTGCTCATGCTGGTAGCCGTCCCCAGCACATCTGCGAGTATGTTGCTACTGCCATTTTGTAATGTTTAACTTCTAGTCAACCGAGTGATTCCCTATGAAACCTTATAACCAAAAGAAGTTTAGCATGATAGATGCATTACAAATTCCAACCCTATTCTGAACAGGCTTTTCTGTATCTGAAGGAGACCTTGAAGGAGTTAACCCGTTACTCCAAATTTTGACAGAAATGATACACTAAGTACTTGTAACAACCGGTCTAAACCATTCAACGAGTCAGTTAACTTCTGAATTGTGTATGATGCAGGAAATTTAATTTGTACTCCAATCGTTTTGTGAGAGTTTCAGTAAATTGGAAGGCTTTATCTCTCATCGAGAACAAAGGGAAACTAACCTTAGTTTGCTACTGCTATCATTGTTATTATTTATATGATTATTTGTTACCTTTGAATTACTGGTTGAAACTCAATTGGTCACTGTGCTGTATCAGTAGCTATATCAGTAGCCACATGCAGTCTCAGACTGCCTATCGTTCCTGTATCGGTGGGAGAACTTAACTAGGCAGCACAACAATCGTGTTTGTTGCTATCAAGAAATTGTGTTCGGCTACGTTCGGGACGGAGTCAGACCTTCTTAGGCGCCCTCCGGAGAAAAAAATTCACACGGGCTGTTTTTAAGTAAACTTTCAGAAACTATGAATCAACGAATAGGTTATTAAATACAGAACTCGATAAAATCACAACCATAAACTGAAAAAATATAAAGTGGAAGTTGATGGTTATCAAACTTTGTCTTTGATGAAAAGTCACTGCAAAATCTCAATCGCAAAAGATCAATCACTAAAAGTAAGCTGCTCAAGTCGTGAAGTAGCCCCTAATATTCATTATATATTTTTTTCATGTGTTTCTTTTAATCATCTGCTAGTAATTTGTCCAGGCTATCTGTTTACTTGTGCAAATCAACAAAAGTGTATCCCAGAGTTTTACCGCTGCGATGGGAACACTGACTGCAGTGATGGATCAGACGAACAATGCAGTAAGTACTGATGTTGATAGGTAACTTCTACTTCTGTACATCTTCTTATTCTTTATATGGGCTTAGGGTAAAATGCTATTCTCAAAAGTAATATTAAATTGGAAGACTAACTCTCTTTTCAAAAATATAGAATAAAAAAAATACATTTTCCAAGAACCCCTCATTTGCAAGAACACCTCCAAGACGGCGAAATAAAGCTTTGACGTAAATAATATGCAGAGGTAGTTTTACAAAAGTGAAATGGCTATTGGTTGAATGCCGTCACATTGGGCCATCTTTAGATTAAGAACTTTAATGGCATGAAGACGGTTCTTGTAATGGCCAAAGTCACTTCCAGATTTCTCGAGTATATTGGGTTCCCCAAGCATTAGCATATTAATTTGAAAAGAGCTTTTCTAGAAATATAGTCATGCACCCATCGGCATTGCCTTAATTAACTGTATGAATTGACCGCGAAAAGGCGAAAACGCGAACGGTCTCCAAGGGATATTAAATTGCTCATGTAGAGTTTACGAATAAATTTTTCATCTACACGTAAACTTTTGTCGCCAGTGCGCCATAACCAAAATTTCATAGAGCTTAACAATATTGTAATGATGCTAATAGACCAATTGAGTAACTTTTCCTTTTCTTTCATGTTCTACCTACGCCAATCAGCTAACGGTAAGTATCATAAATCCAAATCTATCTCTATGTCGTCTCCTTGTAATATTGCTCGGATAACCGCATTAAAGGAATGGCATATTTTGAACACGTCGCTTGTATTTATTTGATTTACATGTAACTATCGATAGAAAATCTAAGGTTGAGGATCTTTGAAGTATCAAAAAAATGATTTTAAGAGATGGATTGAAACAACAAAAACGGAACACAAACCAAGGTTAGCTGGTCACCTCCTGCTTGATAGTGAGGCTGTATAAGATATGGAGTAAAGAAACTGATTTCAGTTTATCTTTCTTTCATATATGTTTACAAAGCCTTTCTGTCAAGACAACTAAAATTCACAGATATTCAAAAACTATGAATCGACGAAAAGGTTATTAAATATAGAGCTCGATAAAATCTTAACCACAAACTGAAAAAATATAAAGTGGAAGTTGACGGTTATCAAACTTTGTCTTTGATGAAAAGTCACTACAAAATCTCTATCACAAAAGGTCAATCACTAAAAGTAAGCTGCTCAAGTCGTTAAGTAGCCCTTTATATTCATTATATATTTTTGGTAAGAAATGTACAAGAAGTGCCAACGTTTTGTCACGGTTCATGCGTTTCTTTTAATCATCTGCTAGTAACTTGTCGAGACGATCAGTTTACTTGTGCAGATCAACAACAGTGTATCCACGCGTCTGTACGCTGCAATGAGTACAATAACTGTAGAGATGGATCAGACGAAGAATGCAGTAAGTACTGTGGTTGATAGGTAATTTCTACTTCTGTACATCTTCTTATTCTTTATATGGGCTTAGCGTAAAAATGCTATTCTCAAAAAGTAATATTAAATTGGAAGGCTCACTCTCGTTTCAAAAATATAGAAAAAAAGCTATATTTTCCAAGAACCCCTCATTTGCAAGAACACCTCCAAGACGGCGAAATAAAGCTTTGACGTAAATAATATGCAGAGGTAGTTTTACAAAACTGAAATGGCTATTGATTGAATGCCGTCACATTGGGCCATCTTTAGAATAAGAACTTTAATGGCATGAAGACGGTTCTTGTAATGGCCAAAGTCACTTTAAAATCGAACGAAATAAACTGCAACTAGTTGAATGAGATAGCGGCGATTTCATATACGAGATGAACTCCTTTTTTATCTTACCGTTGGAAAAAATCAAATGCATTAATTGGGAGACCAGAAATGATGATTTGTAATTTGCGACGTAAAATGCTTCACATGATAATTTTTTAAAGCAACCATTATTGCACATGCATGCAGTGAATAAACACTTCGAGATTTGTCGAGTATATTGAGTTCCCCAAGCGTTAGCATATTAATTTGAAAAAAGCTTTTCTAGAAATATAGTCATGCACCCATCGGCATTGCCTTAATTGACTGTAAGAATTGACCGCGAAAAGGCGAAAACGCGAACGGTCGCAACAGAGGGGATATTAAATTGCTAATGTAGAGCTTATGAATAGATTTTTCTTTCTCACGTAAACATTTGTCACCAGTGCGCCATACACAACATTTCATAGAGCTTAGCGGTACTGTAATAATACTAATAGACCAATTGAGTAACTTTTCCTTTTCTTTCATGTTTTACCTGCGCCTATCAGCTGGCCGTAAGTATCATAAATCTAAATCTATCTTTGTGTCGTCTCCTTGTAATATTGCTCGGATAACCGCATTAAAGCAATGGCATATTTTGAACACGTCGCTTGTATTAATTTGATTTACATGTAACTATCAATAGAAAATCTAAGGTTGAGGATCCATATCAAACTCATGGGGTACAAATAGTCTTAACATGAATGTGGTGACCGCGCCCACTTCAACACCCCACTCAAATCGAGTGTAATTTTCGAATGTTTTACCATCGTGCGAATTCTCGACTGAAAAAGCACTCAATGTACCTCTGAAATATTAAACTATAATATTGCGGCTTTCTATTTCGCTAATTTTCTAACTTGAAGGTAAAGTTTTTCCCTTTTTTTTTAACTTTTCTCCGAGCGGTTGCGTAAAATTAACAAGGCGTTTTTGATCAAAACACGACCGAGCGAAAAGTTCTCGGGCGATATCTCTTTTACGCAGGCGCATGTTAAAAATGTACCGCCAGAATCAAAAAGAGGAACAAATTTCCTTTGTTTTGATGTGTAAAGTGTCGAACAAAAAGCAGATTTACCCTCGTCAAATGGCGTTTTAAAACAGCTGTATCTTCCTCCGTTTGATTTTTCCTCTTTTGTAAGCGCCGGTGAAAGCAGTAGGAGAGGGATCGGGAAACTCAGAAAGCGCACAAGTAAGATTTGCGAAGGTCGTGGAAGTATGAAGTCTAAATAAATACCTTTTTTAAGCTTGTTTTCTGGATTTTTCGTAAACTTCCCTGATTAATTTTTCGTTTCAGCTTACTAATCTATTCTATTTCAAAGCAATGTAAAGACGAGGACGGAGAACCATGTTCGGTCCTTTCAACAATCGTAAACAAAGTGTTTGAGCAATCAGGTATATGAGGTGTAATAATCAATAGCCGCATATCAGAAGTCTTCAGAAAGAAAGTATTCTGTCTTCACAAAGCTGTCAAGAAAGTTAGTAATCGTGGCGGAAGGCAATTAAATGCACTTCTTAGCAAGTTGGAAACGGGCCCTCGGTATCGATTTAATATCATATCGATCTCAATATCATACAGTTTGTATCTTTCTTCCGTGGATTCGCCTTTCTAACGAGGGTGTATGTTGAGTATTCATTGCAAAGTCGCTTTGTTTTTTTTATTTCCCTCTTTGGCCTGTCCGCCATTTTGAAAATTCGTAACGGAGAGCATGCGCATTACGTGAGGTTAGTGGTTGCGTACACCTGGAACCGAGAAAAACAAATGTTCGTTGTACTGAGGAAAGAGTTTGATATGTTGAAGTATTAAAAGATGATTTCAAGAAGTGGATTGAAACAACAAAAACGGAACAAAAACGGAACAAAAACCAAAGTCAGCTGGTCACCTCTTGCTTGATAGTTAGGCTGTATGAGATATAGAGGAAAGGAACTGATCAAACATGTTCACCGATTTCAGATTATTTTTTTTTTCATATATATTTAAAAAGCCTTTCTGTCAAGACAGCTAAAATTCACGGATATTCATGATATCAAAAATAGCATAATGCCGAGTCCTTGTCTTCCTTTTTTCAAAATCAGTCTAAAAGTCAAAGAACAAAAAAATGACACAGAGAGACCAAGGGTCAGCGGCAACTCTCTCCTTTCTGTAGACTACAGAGATTAAAATTTAGAAAGGGTATCTGTGTTAGCAAGAGCTTGCGAGTTGCTCGTTTGTCTGCTTATCGGTTCAAACATTTAGCGCAGGAGAATTTTTAGGCAAAGGCATAACCTCGGAAATAACTGTCCTACAGTTTTTAACTTCAGAGCTAAGAAGTATGTCTAAATTGTTAGGATTATTTCAGGTTTTGTTTGTTCTTTTTCTTCTCTTAAATACACAGGCTCAATATTTTGTCTTTGAATTGAAGTTATTTGTATTATAATACAGGAAGTTGTACAAACTACGAGTTCACTTGTGCTAATGGAAAGTGTCTTGGTAAATGGAATCGTTGCGATGGCAGAGATAACTGTGGCGATGGTTCAGATGAACAGCACTGTCGTAAGTTTGTTATCACTGTCACCGTTGTCCAAATAGTGCAGTCGCCTTTCCTGGAGGCTGATGGCTAACTTGTCAAGTTGTGCTGTAGTAATCAGGTCGAGATACAAACAAATATTGAGAGCTGTCTCTCCGCCTTCTCTCTCTATCTCTATCTTTTCCTTTATTTAATAAATCGAATAATTAATAACAATTACCATAGCATAGACCGAATAGGCAGAATTAGGCTTGTTCTTATTGTTGTTACTACTGACAATGTAGTATGCTTTTCTTCAGTTTCCATTTCAGTTTCTTTTAAGTTACTTAGTTGTTTGTTTTTGCTATTGTTTCTGTTTTTTCCAATTGCAAATGCAATAAACAAATCCTGGTTACTACATAATTTGAGACTGTTTTCTTTTCTCTCAATGTACGAAACATTCTCATGGAAATAATAGCTCAACGTAAGTAATCTTTTGGATATTTTATTAATTTGTTAACTTTTAAGTGAAAGACAATATGCTCGCTTATTTAATCACATATTTATTCTATGTCATTTATATTTTTCTGTAATTATTTCAATGCATTGGTAATCACACTTTTATCACAGAAAAGCGTATCAGCCACCTGATTGAGGCATTCATGCTTGTGGGCGTGGAATTTTTTCAGAAAGTTTTTTTATATTTTTTTAACAAAACTAACTGTTGAAAGTCTCTAATAAACAAAAACAATTAACTAAAAAAACTCAATGTGTTTTATGTTTTCCCATTAAGTTTTGAAATGAGGATAGTTTGACGTCCTTAATTTCACGTTTCCAGGGCGAGGACCCTTGTTTCTGTATATGATGGCTTTGTTTTATTTGCCCTGGCGAACGTGCTCACAGGTCACCAAGTATTTGCAACACGACTATCAATAGCTCTTCCTTTTCAGGAGGAGAATGAAAAATAAAACAGTGCGTACCTTTGCTGTCAGGGCGTTGATATAGATCTTTTGGGAATTTTTAAAAAGTACAGGGGAGGATTAAGTCGGCTGCATCATTCACTATGATAATAAAACCTGCATGTCCAAAAGAAAAGCATTTAAATATTTTGATTAAATTTCTGGCACTGTATGGGAAATATCTCATTACTCTTCTCACTTTGCTATGCTTTGTTAACGAGGGGATATGATAGCCGGTGATTTTCTTTTCTTTCCTTTCTCTCTGTTTTTCATGGACTGCACTTCGGAAACATCAGGAAGTAAGTGCTACTTCAATTTCTTAATGTAGATGTTACTCCTAACATGTCACATGACCAAAAAGCTGCTAACCACTCCCATTCTGTACCCTTTCTACCGGCCGAAAACTAATAACGACAAAAGAAATGATCAGGAGGCGTTGTACTTCATTCAGAAATCGAGATTTGCGTTTCGGCCTGGAGAATAACCCATGTTTCAAGGTCACACACTGAATCCTAAACATTAATGAATAATTTTACTTTAGCCTCCCTTCAGGACTCACTTAATTTTGCTTTTGCATTGTTTTGAACAACAGATGATCGTTAAAATTAGAAAAATAACTTTATCTTGTGACATCATATTTAACTTTGAATGCACTGGTTAGCGTGGATTTGAGTCCATTCAATGTTAAGGAATTTTTTTCCCTCTTATTCTCTGCAAAGGAAATATCAAAACGTCACCATCTTAAACTTTACGAAACTTCTATTTGGTAAAGGTCTTGAAGAAAGACTTTTCCATACTTCTGTTCCACCGAAAGAAAATCAAAATCGTTTAAAAACAATATACCTTCCTTTTTTTTTTCCATTTACACCACATTGCATTAAAGACGTTTCAATACTAAATGGCTTCGCTTTTCTTTCAGTTATTGATTAATGGGCCGATCAATTCAAAGCTTTAACATTCCCCCGTAAGGGAACTGTCGTTCGTGCCTGGGGTTGGGGAATGCCGTGAGCCTCGCCTGGCTGGGGTGGGAATTTGAACCGGAAGTGTCGAATGAAAGTGCTTTAACTTATAATGTGGTGTTTTAAGATAAAGAGTTCACTTTTGGGTACGAATGGCTCCGGAGAAGGGTCTACAAGGTCTAGCTTATAAGGCTCGGCAAAAGTATAGAATGTCAGGATCACTCATTTTACCTTTAAAAAAAATTGACCATTAAGTCCAGTACTTGGGTAGGGTATTGAAACACAATTTTGGCCCCGGGGGCTGAAATTTGAACGGATCAATTTTCAAAAGTTTAAACGCCTGGGGGTTTCCCGTGGGGGATGTTGAAGCTTCAAATTAATCGATGCATAATTCATTTATTGGCTTACTTATTTTTCATCTAATCTCCCTAACTTAATTGTCATTCTGTGCTTTCTCTTCTCATGTGCGGCCTTTGTGAAATACATCAGTGTGTAAGTGATTAATTATGATTAGATTACTAAAGTTAATAATTTAGTTGTGACATCTGTTTCTGCTCCACTTTCCATAACATTCCTAAATACCGCAAACGTGCATGAGTAGCAAAACACAGGATGAGAGGATGAGGATGAGAATTTGATGTTCTAATACCAGTCGTTGTAATAGCAAAATAAATGATATATCTCGAAAACAGTTGATGAAGAATAACCGAGGCCAGCCTTCAGTCCCATATGATGATTGATGGGAAGTGTGTTAGTATTGCCTACTTTCACTATAAATGTTAGCTGAACTAAACAATTTTTATAATACTTGAATTCTGCTTATCCCTATCGTTTTCTTTGCTCTAAATATCGTCTTCGGTGGATCAAATACATGTAAATATATCAGGCGGTAAGTTAAAGCTTAGAACTAATTACTTTAAGGATAACGATACGTTGTCATCTCCGTTTGTTTGTTTTTGCTTGTTTGTTCGTTTGTTTGTTTGTTCAAGATTATTCTTATGATTAAAGCATGAATAAGCAGTTGCGTTGCGAGCACATCTGCGCCGCTGCCTTTCTTGCGTTTAGTGGACAACTAAGAACAACAGGTGCGGAAGATTTTCATAAGAGAGAGAGAGGGGGAGAGAGCGGGACGGGGGGGGTGGGGAAAGAGCGAGAGACTGAGACCATAATGTCAGCAGAAGAATGTCAGCAGAAGATAATGCATCAAATACAACTTTCAGGGAACTGGTTTTAAGTAAACAGAGTCGGAAAACTGAGAAAATTGAAATATCGATGTAGAAAGGGATGATCAAAATACAACATCGACAGTACACCAGAATATTTTTTTTTAAATTGGCATTTTCCTCTGCTCATGCTGACATTAAGGAAACTTCTAAGCAGAAAAAGAAACAAATTAGATAAAAATCAATAACTTGCAATAACTGCAAGCTTCCTCCTTATTAAGCAAAAATGCCATTGTTGACAAGTCCGCTTATAAGATCGAAAACCAATTTCTGGCAAACAACTTTGTCCCTCAATAAACAAGCGGAAAGACACGTATCAAACAGTTGCCCATAAATATTATCATATTGTTACCTATAATTGTTGGTTATTCATCCTCTAAGTCTCCAGCCCAATAAACCTTCAAAAGTGTGAAACGAGTTCTTATCCCATGTGTTTAACCTAGTTTCATTGATTAGTTTTTAACATTACTGCATTCTTTTCCTAAATTACTCTCCTCACTTAAACTAACTTTTATTGTTTCTTTTCTGCCCTGGTTACTGCTCATTACAGCATGTGAGTATGATTTTAATCGTCTATTCGAATTGTGAACTATTGAACTAAAACGATTGTTGATTTAGACACAATTTGCTGGTTTATGATTTTACTGTCTTTTCTATTCTCTTTTATTATCTTACCTGACCTTGTGACAATAAGGCGGTAAGTAACCATTATTTTTTTATTAACCCTCTTTGGCATATTTGGTTTGACCGCTTACATAAGTCAAGTAAAATTTTTATTCTTTTTTTTTTTTATTCATTCAATTTGATTTAATCGAATGCATATATATTCGTTCATCTTCACCATTGAAACATAATAAAATATAGGCGATTTTTTGTTGAAATGTAAACGTAATGTACCTAAAGTGCGGATTAACTTTTTGGAGCGTGCGCATCCCGTATTTGGTTGTGAGTTTTATTGGTGTTTTGGCAAACAGCATAACTTTGAAAGAGGAAAAAATTACGTAAAATGTACTTATCGACCGGATGGAAGGGCCGGACAGGTAAACTTTTGGTTCGAGGAATAAACATTTTACCACTTAGTGTTCGAGATTTCGAAATTTTTGTCTCAACCTAGATAGGATGTACTTGCATATAAAAGAAGGGTGCGCGGGTCCATACGGGTCATATGATGATTAAAGTAACAATACATGTCTCTAGATGAGGTTTGGGTGCAATTCAGGTAAAGCGTCCGCTTTGAAGGGTCTCAATGGGTTTAACTGTCAGCCATCAAGCAGCTTAAAGTTTGATCATCACCCGTCGAAAAAAAAAGTTCATGACAAGAGATTATATTTTCGTGCTTCGTAATCATTTCCATCTTTAACTTGGTAGTTCAATATTTAAAAATATCTTTCTAATCGATAACTTGTTGCCGGCTATGTCAAGCCACGCCTTGTCTTGCTTGAAGAACCGGCGTAATTTTTTTGCGTCTCATCGGCGAACGGAGACAAGCGTTAGGTGAGCGCGAGGGAGGAGCGCAAAAAAATAAAAACCTCCCACACTTCCACTGTTCGTATCAAATTGATTAGTGAATATCATGTGATAAACGAATATCGTTCAACAAAAGCATAGCGTATCATGTTTTATGGACGAAGCTATTCGAGAAGCCCTTTGTTTAATTCCGTACAAGCCAACTGTAAAGGATAAGCAAAGGTATTGCATCGCTGATGTATTTACAAGCACATAGAGAAGTAAATTGGGAATACGAACAGAATTGAACTTAAAAAATAAGCAACAAAAACTGTAAACAATGGGATGGGATAAATGTCATTTATGAGATTTATCCTCCGAAGGTAGCGGACGCACTAGGTTTACAAAACTTGTCCACATACGCATTTGAAACACCAAAATAACTGTAAAGATTTATTTACGTTCAAATATATCACCTTCTTATAGGTTTCGCTCGCATAGAAACATATGTTTACTTGTAACCGTCATTTCTTTGGAGAAAATGTTGCCTCGACATAAAACCATGTTTGTTGTAGTCTCCGCCAGTGTCTGGGGGAAAAATAGCTTGAAAAATTGGTGTAGGTACAAGGTACAGCTGGTTTTGCCTTCCTTTTTTTGTACTCCTCCTTCCGTGCGTGACTCACTCTTCGTGTTCGCTTCCTTCTTGCCTCTGTTTGTCGGAAAAACGCAGAACATTGCGCCTGTTCTGCGGGTTACAGGTGTTTTTTCTTGTATTTTTTTTTTCACTCCTCCTCGAGCGTGACTCGCACTTCATGGTCGCTTCACGCTTGCCTCCGTTTGAACGAAAAACGCTGAAAAATTGCGCCTGTTCTGCAGATTCAGGCCTCCTCAATGAAACAGCGGGTTCGTGGTTTCTTCTTTCTTGTTTTTCTTCATACCAAAACAAATGGTAAAAACATACTTTTTTTTATAATGACATCATTATAGGAGGTTTTTCTCGGAGTTAGTCGAGAGTAAAAGCTGTGGAAAATCTTGCCTGATAATAATCCGAATTGGAACGAACACAGCTTTACTGGCCTATTCTTTGGGGATGTAAATTAGTGATTACTAAGCTAAAGTTATTAACAACACTTCACTGAACAATTTTTGTTTTCTTTCTTTCATGTCAACTGATGCTCAACAGGGTGTAAGTATCTATTTATTGTGATACGAATGTCTATCCATTCCCTGATCTTGTTGTTTAAGATCAATCCTATTTCTTTTAAAATAGGCCTTTGACTAGTAATTGCATAAAATCCAATTTGATTACTTATCATTTCTTTTAAAACTGATATGTAATTAAAATTAGATTAATCTGTGTTGTGTTTGTTACTTGTCACATAACTTTCGGGCAGCTGAGTAATTTTGTTGGAGCTAGCTTGGAAGTTACAAGAACAATAAGAAATAATAAGCTACATTATACATGAGGGTGTTCCATTTTGTTATTAAAAAAAGGAAAAGGACCCTGAGACCGGATTCCTTTTTTTTTCAATGATTCTGACATTTTTTAAAATATTTTAATTCCAATCATAACCTCCCAAGCTATTCTTCATTCTCAAAATGTTTTTCGTGTTTTTTTTTTTTTCACTCCTCCTCTCGCGCGTGACTCGCCCTCGCGCTCGCTTCGTGCTTGCCTCCGTTTGACCGAGAAACGCTGAAAAGGCTCGCCTGTTCTGCAGATCTAAGCCTCCTCAATTAAACAACAGGTTCATGGTTTCCTCTTTCTTGTCTTTCTTCATATCAGAACGGATGGTACAAACAAACTTTTTTTTTATAACGACAACAACATTCAGATAAGGAGGTTTTTCTCGGAGTTAGTCGAGAGTAAAAGCTGTGGAAAACCTTGTCTGATAATAATCCAAATTGAAACGAACACAGCCTTATTGGCCTTTTCTCTGGGGATCTAAGTTTATAATTACTATGCTAAAATTATTAATAACACTTCACTGAACACAATTGTTGTTTTCTTTCTTACATGTCAACTGATGCTCAACAGGGTGTAAGTATCTATTTATTGTGCTACGTATGTTTATCCATTCCCTAATCTTGTTGTTTAAGATCAATCCTATTTCTTTTAAAATAGGCCTTTGACTAGTATTTGCATAAAATCCAATTTGATTACTTATCATTTTTTTTAAAACTGATATCTAATTAAAATTAGATTAATCTGTGTTGTGTTTGTTACTTGTCACATAACTTTCAGGCAGCTGAGTAATTTTGTTGGAGCTAGCTTGGAAGTAACAAGAACAATAAGAAATAATAAGCTACATTTTACATGAGGGTGTTCCATTTTGTTATTAAAAAAAGGAAAAGGGCCCTGAGACCGGATTCCTTTTTTTTTTAATGATTCTGGCATTTTTAAAGTATTTTAATTCCAATCATATCTTCCCAAGCTATTCACTATTCTTAAAATGTTTTTGGTGGTTTTTCTATTTTGGTGTGCATAGGGGTACAGGTGTGTTTTCGTGGTTTTTTTTTTAACTCCTCCTCTTGCGCGTGACTCGAACTCGCGCTCGCTTCGCGCTTGCCTCCGTTTGACCGAAAAACGCTGAAAAATTGCGCCTGTTCTGCAGATCCAGGCCTCCTCAATGAAACTAAGGATTCATGGTTTCCTCTTTCTTGTCTTTCTTCATATCAAAACAATGCTCAAAACAAACTTTTTTATAACGACATCAACATTTAGATAATGAGGTTTTTCTCGTAGTTAGTCGAGAGTAAAAGCTGTGAAAAATATTGCCTGAAAATAATCTGAATTGGAACGAACACAGCTTTACTGGCCTTTTTCCTGGGGATGTAAGTTAATGATTACTTAGCTAAAGTTATTAACAACACTTCACTGAACAACTGTTTGTTTTCTTTCTTTCATGTCAACTGATGCTCAACAGTCAGTAAGTATCTATTTATTGTGCTACGTATGTTTATCCATTCCCTGATCTTGTTGTTTAATATCAATCCTATTTCTTTTAAAATAGGCCTTTGACTAGTATTTGCATTATCCAATTTGATTACTTATCATTTTTTTTTAAACTGATATGTAATTTAAATTAGATTAATCTGTGTTGTGTTTGTTACTTGTCACATAACTTACGGGCAGCTGAGTAATTTTGTTGGAGCTAGGTTGGAAGTTACAAGAACAATAAGAAATAATAAGCTACATTTTACATGATGGTGTTCCATTTTGTTATTAAAAAAAGGAAAAGGGCCCTGAGACCGGATTCCTTTTTTTTTTCAATGATTCTGGCATTTTTAAAGTATTTTAATTCCAATCATATCTTCCCAAGCTATTCACTATTCTTAAAATGTTTTTGGTGGTTTTTCTATCTTGGTGTGCATAGGGGTACAGGTGTGTTTTCGTGGTTTTTTTTTTCACTCCTCCTCTAGCGCGTGACTCGACCTCGCGCTTGCTTCGCGCTTGCCTCCGTTTGACCGAAAAACGCTGAAAAATTGCGCCTGTTCTGCAGATCCAGGCCTCTTCAATGAAACTAAGGATTCGTGGTTTCCCCTTTCTTGTCTTTCTTCATATCAAAACAAATGCTCAAAACAAACTTTTTTTATAACGACATCAACATTTAGATAATGAGGTTTTTCTCGAAGTTAGTCGAGAGTATAAGCTGTGAAAAATATTGCCTGAAAATAATCTGAATTGGAACGAAAACAGCTCTACTGGCCTTTTTCCAGGGGATGTAAGTTAATGATTACTGAGCTAAAATTATTAACAACACTTGACTGAACAATTGTTGTTTTCTTTCTTTCATGTCAACTGATGCTCAACAGTCGGTAAGTATCTATTTATTAAGCTACGTATGTTTATCCATTCCCTGATCTTGTTGTTTAAGATCAATCTTATTTCTTTTAAAATAGGCCTTTGACTGGTATTTGCATAAACTCCAATTTGAATACTTATCATTTTTTTTAAACTGATATGTAATTAAAATTAGATTAATCTTACATTGTGTTCGTCACTTGTCACATAACTTTCGGGCAGCCGAGTAATTGTGTTGGAGCTAGCTTGGAAGTTACAAGAACAATAAGAAATAATAAGCTACATTTTACAGGAGGGTGTTCCATTTTGTTATTAAAAAAAGGAAAAGGGCCCTGAGACCGGATTCCTTTTTTTTTCAATGATTCTGGCATTTTTAAAGTATTTTAATTCCAATCATATCTTCCCAAGCTATTCACTATTCTCAAAATGTTTTTGGTGGTTTTTCTATCTTGGTGTGCATAGGGGTACAGGTGTGTTTTCGTGGTTTTTTTTTTTTCACTCCTCCTCTAGCGCGTGACTCGCCCTCGCGCTCGCCTCGCCTTGCCCCGTTTGACCGAAAAACGCTGAAAAATTACGCCTGTTCTGCAGATCCACGCCTCCTCAATGAAACTAAGGGTTCATGGTTTCCTCTTTCTTGTCTTTCTTCATATCAAAACAAATGGTCAAAACAAACTTTTTTATAACGACATCAACATTTAGATAAAGAGGCTTTTCGGTAAGTAAGTCGAGAGTAAAGGCTGTGGAAAATATTGCCTGATAATAATCCGAATTGGAACGAAAACAGCTTTACTGGCCTTTTTTCTGGGGATGTAAGTTAATGATTACTAAGCAAAAGTTATTAACAACACTTAACCGAACAATTGTTGTTTTCTTTCTTTCATCTCATCTGATGCTCAACAGACGGTAGGTATCTACTTATTGTGGTACGTATGTTTATCCATTCCCTGATCTTGTTGTTTAAGATCAATCTTATTTCTTTTAAAATAGGCCTTTGACTGGTATTTGCATAAACTCCAATTTGAATACTTATCATTTTTTTTAAACTAATATGTAATTAAAATTAGATTAATCTTACATTGTGTTCGTCACTTGTCACATAACTTTCGGGCAGCCGAGTAATTGTGTTGGAGCTAGCTTGGAAGTTACAAGAACAATAAGAAATAATAAGCTACATTTTACAGGAGGGTGTTCCATTTTGTTTTTAAAACAAGGAGAAGGGCCCTGAGACCGGATTCATTTTTTTTTCAATGATTCTGACATTTTTAAAAATATTTTAATTCTTATCATAACCTCCCTAGCTATTCACTATTCTCAAAATGTTTTTGGTGGTTTTTCTATCTTGGTGTGCATAAGGGAACAGGGGTTTTTTTTTTTTCACTCCTCCTCTTGCGCGTGACTCGCTCTCGCGCTCGCTTCGCGCTCGCTTCGCGCTTGCCTCCGTTTGACCAAAAAACGCTGAAAAATTACGCCTGTTCTGCAGATCCAGGCCTCCTCAATGAAAATAAGGGTTCATCCTTTCCTCTTTCTTGTCTTTTTTCTTATCACAAGAAATGGTCAAAACAAACTTTTTTTTATAACGATATCAATATTTAGATAAAGAGGTTTTTCTGCAAATTAGTCGAGAGTAAAAGCTGTGGAAATTATTGCCTGATAATAATCCGAATTGGAACGAACACAGCTTTCCTGGCCTTTTTCCTTGGGATGTAAGTCAGTGATTACTAAGCTAAAATTATTAGCCACACTTCACTGAACAATTGTTGTTTTCTTTCTTTCATGTCAACTGATGCTCAACAGACGGTAAGTATCTACTTATTGTGCTATGCATGTTTATCCATTCCCTGATCTTGTTGTTTAAGATCAATCTTATTTCTTTTAAAATAGGCCTTTGACTAGTATTTGCATAAAATCCAATTTGGATACTTATTTTTTTTTATACTGATATGTAATTAAAATTAGATTAGCCTTACGTTGTGTTCATCAAGAACAATAAGAAATAATAAGCTGCATGTTAGATGATGGTGTTCCATTTTGCTATTAAAAAAAGAAAAAGGACCCTGAGACCGGATTCCTTTTTTTTTTTTCAATGATTCTGACATTTTTAAAAATATTTTAATTCTAATCATAACCTCCCTAGCTACTCACTATTCTCAAAATGATTTTGGTGGTTTTTCTATCTTGGTGTGCATAGGGGTACAGGTGTGTTTTCGTAGTTGTGTTTTTCACTCTTCTTCTCGCACGTGACTCGCTCTCGCGCTCGCTTCGCACTTGCCTCCGTTTGACCGAAAAACGCTGAAAAATTACGCCTGTTCTGCAGATCCAGGCCTCCTCAATGAAACTAAGGGTTCATGCTTTCCTCTTTCTTGTCTTTCTTCATATCAAAACAAATGGTCAAAACAAACTTTTTTTAAAAACGACATCAACATTTAGATAATGAGGTTATTCCCGAAGTTTGCCGAGAGTAAATGCTGTGGAAAATATTGCCTGAAAATAATCCGAATTGGAACGAACACAGCTTTCCTGGCCTTTTTCCTGGGGATGTAACTTAATGATTACTAAGCTAAAATTATAAACAACACTTCACTGAACAATTGTTGTTTTCTTTCTTTCATGTCAACTGATGCTCAACAGTGCGTAAGTATCTACTTATTGTACCACGTATGTTTATCCATTCCCTGATCTTGTTGTTTAAGATCAATCCTATTTCTTTTAAAATAGGCCTTTGACTGGTATTTGTATAAAATCCAATTTGAGTACTCATCATTTTTTTTTTAAATGATATGTTATTCAAATTAGATTAATCTTACGTTATGTTTGTCACTTCTCACATAACTTTTGGGCAGCCGAGTAATTTTGTTGGAGCTAGCTTGGAAGTTACAAGAACAATAAGAAATAATAAGCTACATTTTACATGAGGGTGTTCCATTTTGTTATTAAAAAAAGGAAAAGGGCCCTGAGACCGGATTCCTTTTTTTTTTCAATGATTCAGACATTTCTTAAGATATTTTAATTCTAATCATTGTCTTTCTTCATATCAAAACCGGTGGTAAAAGCAAAATTTTCTTTAAAATAGACATGAAGATTCAAATAAGGTGGCTTTTCTCGAATTTAGTCGAGAGTTAATCCTTTGGAAAATATTGCCAGATAATAATCCGAATTGGAACGAACACAGCTCTCCTGGCCTTTTTCTTGGGGATGTAAGGTAATGATTACTAAGCTAAAATTATTAACAACACTTCACTGAACAATTGTTGTTTTCTTTCTTTCATGTCAACTGATGCTCAACAGGGAGTAAGTATCTACTTATTGTGCTACGTATGTTTATCCATTCCCTGATCTTGTTGTTTAAGATCAATCCTATTTCTTTTAAAATAGGCCTTTGACTAATATTTGCATAAAATCCAATTTGAATACTTATCATTTTTTTAAAAATATGTTATTTTCATGAGATTAATCTTACGTTGTGTTCGTCACTTGTCACATAACTTTCGGGCAGCTGAGTAATTTTATTGGAGCTAGCTTAGAAGTTACAAGAACAATATGAAATAATAAGCTACCTTTTACATGAGGGTGTTCCATTTTGTTATTAAAAAAAGGAAAAGGGCCCTGAGACCGGATTCTTTTTTTTTTTTAAATGATTTTGACATCTTTTTAAGTAATTAAATTCTAATCATAACCTCCCTAGCTATTCTCTATTTTCAAAATGTTTTTGGTGGTTTTTCTATCTAGATGTGCATAGGAATACAGGTGTTTTGTGTTTTTTTTTTTCACTCCTCCTCTCGCGCGTGACTCACACTCGCGCTCGCTTCGCGCTTGCCTCCGTTTGACCGAAAAACGCTGAAAAATTCCGCCTGTTCTGCAGATCCAGGCCTCCTCAATGAAACTAATGGTTCATGCTTTCCTCTTTCTTGTCTTTCTTCATATCAATACAAATGGTCAAAACAAACTTTTTTTAATAACGACATCAACATTTAGATAAAGAGGTTATTCCCGAAGTTAGTCGAGAGTAAAAGCTGTGGAAAATATTGCCTGATAATAATCCGAATTGGAACGAACACAGCTTTACTGGCCTTTTTCCTGGGGATGTAAGTTTATGGTTACTAAGCTAAAATTATAAACAACACTTCACTGAACAACTGTTGTTTTCTTTCTTTCATGTCAACTGATGCTCAACAGCGCGTAAGTATCTACTTATTGCACTACGTATGTTTATCCATTCCCTGATCTTGTTGTTTAAGAACAATCCTCTTTCTTTTAAAATAGGCCTTTGACTGGTATTTGCATAAAATCCAATTTGAATACTTATCATTTTTTTTTAAATGATATGTTATTTAAATTAAATTAATCTTACGAATGGTGAAACAGAGAATTAACTCTGAAGTGTAAATTAAAGTGCTATTTAACACATTCATAAATTAATCTTACGTTGTGTTGGTCACTTGTCACATAACTTTCGGGCAGCTGCGTAATTTTGTTGGAGCTAGCTTGGAAGTTACAAGAACAATAAGAAATAATAAGCTACATTTTACAGGAGGGTGTTCCATTTTGTTTTTAAAGCAAGGAGAAGGGCCCTGAGACCGAATTCCTTTTTTTTTCAATGATTCTAACATTTTTTTAAGTAATTTAATTCTAATCATAACCTCCCTAGCTATTCACCATTCTCAAAATGTTTTTGGTGGTTTTTCTATCTTGGTGTGCATAGGGGTACAGGTGTGTTTTCGTAGCTGTATTTTTCACTCCTCCTCTCGCGCGTGACTCGCTTTCGCGGCCGCTTCGCGCTTGCCTCCGTTTGACCGATAAACGCCAAAAAAGTGCGCCTGTTCTGCAGATCCAGGCCTCCTCAATGAAACTAAGGGTTCATGGTTTCCTCTTTCTTGTCTTTCTTCATATCAAAACGGATGGTAGAAACAAAGTTTTCTTTTAAATAGATATTTAGATTCAAATAAGGAGGCTTTTCTCGAAGTTAGTCGAGAGTAAATGCTGTGGAAAATATTGCCTGATAATAATCCGAATTGGAACGGAACACAGATTTCCTGGCCTTTTTCCTGGGGATGTAGGGTAATGATTACTAAGCTAAAATTGTTAGCAGCACTTCACTGAAGAATTTTTTTTTCTTTCTTTCATGTCAACTGATGCTCAACAGGGTGTAAGTATCTACTTATTGTGCTACGTATGTTTATCCATTCCCTGATCTTTTAAGATCAATCCTATTTCTTTTAAAATAGGCCTTTGACTAATATTTGCATAAAATCCAATTTGAATACTTATCATTTTTTTTAAAAATGATATGTTAATCTAATTTGATTAATCTTACGTTGTGTTCGTCACTTGTCACATAACTTTCGGGCAGCCGAGTAATTTTGTTGGAGCTAGCTTAGAGTTACAAGAACAATAAGAAATAATAAGCTACATTTTACAAGAGGGCGTTGCATTTTGTTTTTAAAACAAGAAGGGCCCTGATTAATTTAAGTAATTTAATTTGAGTAATTTAATTCTAATCATAATCTCTCTAGCTATTCACTATTCTTAAAATGTTTTTGGTGGTTTTTCTATCTTGGTGTGCATAGGGGTACAAGTGTGTTTTCGTAGTTGTATTTTTCACTCCTCGTCTCGCGCGTGACTCGCTCTCCCGCCCGCTTCGCGCTTGCCTCCGTTTGACCGAAAAACGCTAAAAAAAGGGACCTGTTTTGCAGATCCAGGCCTCCTCAATGAAACTAAGGGTTCATGCTTTTCTCTCTCTTGTCTTTGTTCTTATCAAAAGAAATGGTCAAAACAAACTATAACGATATCAACATTTAGATAAAGAGGTTTTTCTGGAAGTTAGTCGAGAGTAAAAGCTGTGGAAAATATTGCCTGATAATAATCCAAATTGGAACGAACACAGCTTTCTTGGCCTTTTTCCTTGGGATGTAAGTCAATGATTACTAAGCTAAAATTATTAACAACACTTTACTGAACAATTGTTGTTTTCTTTCTTTCATGTCAATTGATGCTCAACAGCGAGTAAGTATCTACTTATTGTGCTACGTATGTTTATTCATTCCCTGATCTTGTTGTTTTTCAATCCTATTTCTTTTAAAATAGGCCTTTGACTAGTATTTGCATAAAATCCAATTTGATTACTTATCATTTTTTTTAAAACTGATATGTAATAAAAATTAGATTAATCTTACGTTGCCACTTGTCACATAACTTTCTGGCAGCTGAGTAATTTTGTTGGAGCTAGCTTGGAAGAAAGAACAATAAGAAACAATAAGCTACATTTTACATGAGGTTGTTCCATTTTGTTATTAAAAAAAAAAAAAGGGAAAAGGGCCCTGAGAGCGGATTCCTTTTTTTTTCAATGATTCTGACATTTTTTAAAGTATTGTAATTCTAATCATAACCTCAGAGTCCCTGGCTATTCACTATTCTCAAAATGTTTTCGTGGTTTTTCTATCTTGGTGTGCATAGGGGTACAGGTGTTATGTCGTGTTTTTTTATATTTGCACTCCTCCTCTCGCGCGTGACTCACGCTCGCGCTCGCTTGGCGCTTGCCTCCGTTTGGCCGCAAAACGCTGAAAAATTGCGCCTGTTCTGCAGATCCAGGCTTTCTCAATGAAACTAAGGGTTCATGGTTTCCTCTTTCTTGTCTTTCTTCACATCACGACGGATGGTTAAAACTAGACCGTAACGCAGCTTTCCTGGTTCCCTCACGAAAAGTGATATATTCACTCATTTAGATTTGGAGATTATTTAGACAACTAACTGAGGATCATAATTGTGAAGAAAAAAAATTATCCATTCATCGATCTTGCTGTTCAGTTCAATTCAAGGTTTTAATGGGCAAAGTTTGAGGTCTTAGACCGCTCTTACAGAGATCGCTACTTAAATGTTTCCCCTCTCCCCCCCCCCCCGCCTCCTAAGAAAGAAAACATACAAACAAATTAACAAACCTATAGGTCCTTTCTCACTTTAGAAATAAGAAGATAGCTAACGGTTTATTTCATAATTTTGATCTTTTAAGGAGCAGGTGTATTACACCTTAGTACCAAATGAAGGAGATAATTAATTGAGTGTAAACACTATAAAATGAAAAAAAAAAAAAAAAAAAAACGAGCAAGAGTCGCAATAAAGCAAGATAGCATTAATTTACTTTTGAATCTTTTCTTTCATTTCACCTGATGCTC
The DNA here is from genome assembly GCF_964200805.1 of Pocillopora damicornis. Taxonomy (NCBI): domain Eukaryota; kingdom Metazoa; phylum Cnidaria; class Anthozoa; order Scleractinia; family Pocilloporidae; genus Pocillopora; species Pocillopora damicornis. The sequence goes on along the minus strand of NC_142674.1, from coordinate 27,031,966 downwards.
AACAGTGTGTAAGTATCTATTTATTGTGTTACGTACGTTTATCCACTCGTTGATCTTGCTGTTCAGCTCCAATTCAATTTTATCTAAAATAGGCATTTGGTTAGTATGTTCTTAGAGTTTAACTTGGATATATACATTTTAATTACTTGATTTGAAGAACCTGACGCTACACAAACTTATCAGTGTGAAAGAACCCATTTATTGTTCTACTCAATTTTATTTCATACTTGGTCTTGCTGTAAGTTGAGCTCAATCCAACTAAATTTATTTTCCTCCGAGCCATGTCTTCAGAAATTTGAATGTATAGATATAAAATTGAATTTCGTTGACTTTCTGTACCGTTTTTTACTTGTGATGTTACATTTAGTTGAGCAAAAGAAAATTGCTGAACATATCAAGGAATTCTTTGCAATGAAGTCTTGAAATAAAGGTTTTAGTTAATCATTATGCAATGTTTCACTGATAAGTCATTAAGCTATGTTATGATTAATAATAGAGTAGTAATACCTACAAATGGCTCTTATCACTTAAATTTGTATCATTAATGAATCATTTTAAAGTTTTCCCAATCAATGAAACTATTGGCAGCTTTATTAAAACAACGAAGCGTACTTCTCAAATGCGGGAAACTAGGTAACTCTAAGAATAGGCCGTGTTGTTCTAAATGGTGGACAAGAAACTTTCATTCGTTAAAATTTAGATAAAGCGGTAGTTAGAAAAATGTATTAGCTCATAAGCTTTTGCATTCAATACTAACAATATTTTCTTCTATCATTATTTCTCTCTATTTTCCAAAATGAAATTAATCTCCAGGCTGTAAGTACCCACCATTTTAATTATATACGCGTATCACAGACATTCTGACTAACGTACATGTCAAAAATGTTTTAAAGTAAGCTGTAACCTTGAAACACTAATTCTGCTTCTTTTATTTCCTTTTTCTCCCTCAATCTTACCGGATCGATCAAGGGGGTAAGTGGTTTAACGTTCATTATCAAAACGAGTTTTTATCGATAACACTTTTTATTCAGGCGCTCTGTGATAGGGTCGGTTCATTTACAAATCGCTGTCAAGAACATTAAGGAACAAGCGTGAGTGCAAGAATTTCACATTTAGGGTTCAAGAACCACTTGAGTAACGTGTGAAATTACTGTGCTGTGTAGAAGGGATAACTCTTTCACATACCTTCCACACGTTTTTCACTTGCCTTATGCAATTTATACATGTGCAATAAATGATGGTAATAGGACTGAGTAGAGTTCAATTCGGTCTGTAACCATACATGTGATTATAACAATCGGACGACCGCGCAGTGGGAGTTGCATTTGTTCATTACGAGTATGATTACAGATAGATTGGACGACTTGAGGTCCTGTTATCAATTAACCAGAACTACGACAAAACTTGAGAAGGAAAATAGACATCAGTTGTACATTTTCATTAAAAAAAAACAACTATTAACTCGGCGAAATGCGCGACAACATCGCTTACTGTCCACTTACACAGGCACAACGTATCTACTGTCCTATTACACTGTCCAATTACAGGCATGACACGTACACTGTCCTATTAGTGCTCTAATCGGTCTGGTGATAACCAATTACGTTCGAGAATTTTGGTATAATTTTGTGTGAAGATAGTGATCATAACTCCCCGTTACGAGCGCCTAAGTACACGCACAAATGCGTCTAGTGGGGTAACCTCCTTTTTAGAGGTTAAGAGAGTGAGACTGATAAGAACTGTGTCATCTGAATTGAAAAAGTACTGGGTGGAAATGGTATTAAAGTAAACTGTTTGGAAATGGGATCAGAATATCCCCCTCCCTAATACTAATCTAAGTTGTGTAAATTATCACTGGTTTTAATTTCTGGCATTCCGCAAAAAATATACATATTTCAATATTTCACATAATGATTATTCTTGATACACTCTCGGCCGTCTGGACATCAGGGAATAATACAATTTTTAATGCGAGCACTGTAATTCCTTAAAAATTCGTAGGCACTAAATAGGACGCTAAGGGTATTTAGATTATTCTTGAAGTGCACGAAATTGTTTTGCGTAAATATTTAGCTTATCATATGTATAAACCAATCCTGATTAGAAGAGAAATTTCGGAAAACTTAAAACTCAGTTTTTTCGGGCCCTAAAGTGCTCTTATTTTGGCTTAAAAGTATTCCTTGGTAACGAATTAGCGGGTCATGACGTAGAAAACTGTAAAAACTCTCCGTTGACACTTACACTCTTACATCTCTTATAATTTTGTATCGGTGAGCGTTGAAATACTCTTTAAGTAATGTTCGATAGCTGTCTACCTACCTTCAGGAAGCTCTACCGAGAGTTGTCATACATCGCACTCAAGTAATAAAGAAGAAATGGACGTTGCGACTACGGTTCAGCTCTACCAAGGAGAACTGCGTGCATCAAACGCAGATTTCGATGAAGACTGACAAAGACGATTTCTCGCCTGTGGTGTTCAAGTCAAGATTAGACCAAAAAAATCCCGTTATTCAGTGTTTAGTTTGTTGCTTTTGTGTTTTGTTTCTTATGGCGAAATCTATGGAAAGAATGGCTATCTTTGTTCGTTCCTGTTGCCTCAAATTTTATTTCTTCGAATTAAGTGCGGCGAAGGTTCCCCTTGGTCGGTGCTATAGGGTTTCGTTCCCGTGGAGTAATTCCCTTAGCTAACCAAAAGCTAACTTTTGACGAAAGAATCAGCTGTATCGTGAAGTACGAATATTTTTGGCCGAGAAGTCACCGGGCAGTCTCACAGCAAGTTACTCCTTTCCTCGTACATTGCAAAGGCAGAGGCGATCGTTGTCGAGCCGGTCAAATGGAAAACGAGTGCGTTTAGAGTCATCTGATTCAAGTTCATCTCAAAAAGGGATTTCAATGGAGAAAACATCGACTTTCACACAGCATTGGGATTCGCTACCATTTAATTCAATAATATTTGTGTTTCTTTATTTATTTTGTTGCAGTGCTATTATCTCAATGAAATTGCTCTTGTTGAGAATTTTCTTTTTTGAGGGCAGGGGGGAATTGATGGCTCGTGGAATAGATTTTTGGAAACCTAGGTTAGGAGAATACACGGCCCCTTCGAGCTTGTGTTTATGCCAGTATCTGCTAGAGCTTTCGCACCTTTCAGGCAACAGGATAACGGTTAGCTCAGGAAAGAGCTTGACCTTTATTACAAATAAGATATTTCTGTTATTGAGATACGATGGAAACTGCAATTGGTAGGGTTTTCATATGATAAGGAAAGCGCAAATGTAGTCATGTGGAAAGACAAGGAGTATGAGTACATCTCAAGCGCGTGAAATAAACAACATTAAGGAGCTCACCGTTCTCCGCTCGCGAAATGTCAGCCGAAAAGAATGTTTAATCGTGTACGGTATGGGAACAGGCCCCTTAATCAGCGCTCTCTTAAGCTAAATTCATTGGTTATCTTCCTGTGATTTGACCAGTGATATGTGTCGTAACAACCGTCTTCGAAGCCGGTACGGAGGATAAGGCCGATCGGCGATCGAAGATCGAAACGCGTCCATTTTGGCCTTACATTTACATCCTTTGGAAAGTATTGTATAGAAATACCCACTGTATGTGTATTGTTATTGTAGCTAACATCATTTGGTGCTTCAGCCGCGCAGTACGTTCGCCCTTTCTTCTAGATTTCTCCTTCCTCCACCATAGTTGCCGACGTGTCTTTACAGTTTTCTACGTCACAGCTGTGATATGTAGCATAAACGTTTTGGCAGCGCGCTTAATGTAGACACTTTTTGACCGCCAAATGCTACCTCCAATGCGCAAAAAAACTGTTCAAGGAGAACTTACTAGGCAGTAATTATTTTAAACAGCTATCAACCAGAAAATAAAAAAAAATCGTGTCATAGGCACTTTAAGGTCAATTTCATCAAAATGATTTGCCTAGTGGAGTCCTTCACTTAGTTTATCTCGTTGATTTTCCTCATTTAGTAATTTTAGTACCTCTTTCGCACTAATTAGCCTCCTTGGAAATATTTCTTCCTACAGCTCGTCTGAATGCCTGCCATGTTGATAAATACGTTTTAGATTATCTCTAAGGACTACTCGATAATGATAAATTTCTCTTGATAGTTGTAAGTGTACTCAGCATGTCATAAAATATCGAAATTGTTTCAATTTGCACAATTATAAAACCAAAAGGTGCCCCTTGGCAGCTGAAAATTTTTTGGTGGGCTAAAAAATTAATCAAATGACCACAATTTTTTTATGTTGGCTTTTTGGTAACGGTTAAATTATGAATTCGTTTTCTTTAGCAACAGTAACAATTTACGATCCTCACTGCATATCATATTTGTTAGTGTCTTTCTTATTGTTATGGTTCCGAATCAGGCGAAAATATTAAGCAAGCAATAAAATAAACAGTATTTTTAAGCAGAAAGTAACTTCGTCAAAATATTTCTTGTCATCTTTTTTCTCCTTCGAAATCTGCGTTGGACTACAGCACGTAAGTAAATAAAGTATTTCACTTTTTCCATTACTTTTGAGTCTCTCCGTCTGAGAATTCCAGCTCATTACTCGATTACAAGCGTTCTCCAGTAAGCAGCACAATTTGACTCCACGCTTGGTGTGGGAGCAGTACGGGTTTGGGATATAGAATTGATTCAGTTGATCTTTTTAATAATAAATAATTTCTTCGTCCCTGTGAAGTCAATGTCCAATATCAGTTTCACCGACTCTAATGCATTTTAGCCTTTTCAGTAATAAAATTACGTTGAGCCCTTCGTGATGAATCCAATGAGTTGAATTAAATGCCAAGGCGTTGTTTTTCATTTTTGTGTATGTGAAGTTGGCAAAACTTGATATTCGTCATTTTTCTATTTTTTTTTCTCGAAGTGGGTGGCACAGTCTAAGCATCCAAGGCGATTTTATTCTCCCTTTTCCTCGTAATTTGAAAAAATATTAGAAGGAATTATTTCTGCCTTAGTTTTTTGCTGTTGTTGTTTTTGTTTATTTATTCATTCTTTTTTGTTTTCTTTCTTGTACTTTCATGTAAATGATGGAATAATTAGGAAAGGGTAAGTGCCAATCTTTAGCAGTGTTAATATAATTTCGAAGTGAAGCTGATGTCCAGTCTTGAGATGCTTTGTACAAACTAAGTTATTTGAACTCGACGGTTCGTCATGTTTCTCTTTTATTTCTCGAGGTGGGTGGTAGAGTCTTATGCGTCCCAGAAGATTTCATTCTCACTTTTTCTAGGATATTGAGTGAATTAGTAGGAATTCCGATTCAGTTAGTTTGCTTTGTTCCTATTTATCTATTCTTTTTTTTCTCATTCCTGTACAACCATGAACAACACTTTACCGAACAATTGTTGTTTCCTTTCTTTCATCTCATCTGATGCTCAACAGACGGTAGGTATCTACTTATTGTGGTACGTATGTTTATCCATTCCCTGATCTTGTTGTTTAAGATCAATCTTATTTCTTTCAAAATAGGCCTTTGACTGGTATTTGCATAAACTCCAATTTGAATACTTATCATTTTTTTTAAACTGATATGTAATTAAAATTAGATTAATCTTACATTGTGTTCGTCACTTGTCACATAACTTTCGGGCAGCCGAGTAATTGTGTTGGAGCTAGCTTGGAAGTTACAAGAACAATAAGAAATAATAAGCTACATTTTACAGGAGGGTGTTCCATTTTGTTTTTAAAACAAGGAGAAGGGCCCTGAGACCGGATTCCTTTTTTTTTAATGATTCTGACATTTTTAAAAATATTTTAATTCTTATCATAACCTCCCTAGCTATTCACCATTCTCAAAATGTTTTTGGTGGTTTTTCTATCTTGGTGTGCATAAGGGAACAGGGGTTTTTTTTTTCACTCCTCCTCTTGCGCGTGACTCGCTCTCGCGCTCGCCTCGCGCTTGCCTCCGTTTGACCGAAAAACGCTGAAAAATTACGCCTGTTCTGCAGATCCAGGCCTCCTCAATGAAAATAAGGGTTCATGCTTTCCTCTTTCTTGTCTTTTTTCTTATCACAAGAAATGGTCAAAACAAACTTTTTTTTATAACGATATCAACATTTAGATAAAGAGGTTTTTCTGCAAGTTAGTCGAGAGTAAAAGCTGTGGAAAATATTGCCAGATAATAATCCGAATTGGAACGAACACAGCTTTCCTGGCCTTTTTCCTTGGGATGTAAGTCAATGATTACTAAGCTAAAATTATTAACAACACTTCACTAAACAATTGTTGTTTTCTTTCTTTCATGTCAATTGATGCTCAACAGGGTGTAAGTATCTACTTATTGTGCTATGTATGTTTATCCATTCCCTGATCTTGTTGTTTAAGATCAATCCTATTTCTTTTAAAATAGGCCTTTGACTAGTATTTGCATAAAATCCAATTTGAATACTTATTTTTTTTTAACTGATATGTAATAAAAATTAGATTAATCTTACGTTGTGTTCGTCACTTGTCACATAACTTTCGGGCAGCCGAGTAATTTTGTTGGAGCTAGCTTAGAAGTTACAAGAACAATAAGAAATAATAAGCTGCATTTTACATGATGGTGTTCCAATTTGCTATTAAAAAAAGGAAAAGGACCCTGAGACCGGATTCCTTTTTTTTTTTTTTCAATGATTCTGACATTTTTTAAAATATTTTAATTCTAATCATAACCTGCCTAGCTACTCACTATTCTCAAAATGATTTTGGTGGTTTTTCTATCTTGGTGTGCATAGGGGTACAGGTGTGTTTTCGTAGTTGTGTTTTTCACTCCTCCTCTCACGCGTGACTCGCTCTCGCGCTCGCTTCGCACTTGCCTCCGTTTGACCGAAAAACGCTGAAAAATTACGCCTGTTCTGCAGATCCAGGCCTCCTCAATGAAACTAAGGGTTCATGCTTTACTCTTTCTTGTCTTTCTTCATATCAAAACAAATGGTCAAAACAAACTTTTTTTAAAAACGACATCAACATTTAGATAATGAGGTTATTCCCGAAGTTTGCCGAGAGTAAATGCTGTGGAAAATATTGCCTGAAAATAATCCGAATTGGAACGAACACAGCTTTCCTGGCCTTTTTCCTGGGGATGTAACTTAATGATTACTAAGCTAAAATTATAAACAACACTTCACTGAACAATTGTTGTTTTCTTTCTTTCATGTCAACTGATGCTCAACAGTGCGTAAGTATCTACTTATTGAACTACGTATGTTTATCCATTCCCTGATGTTGTTGTTTAAGATCAATCCTATTTCTTTTAAAATAGGCCTTTGACTGGTATTTGTATAAAATCCAATTTGAGTACTTATCATTTTTTTTTTAAATGATATGTTATTCAAATTAGATTAATCTTACGTTATGTTTGTCACTTCTCACATAACTTTCGGGCAGCCGAGTAATTTTGTTGGAGCTAGCTTGGAAGTTACAAGAACAATAAGAAATAATAAGCTACATTTTACAGGAGGGTGTTCCATTTTGTTATTAAAAAGAAAGGAAAAGGGCCCTGAGACCGGATTCCTTTTTTTTTTCAATGATTCTGACATTTTTTAAAATATTTTAAATCTAATCATTGTCTTTCTTCATATCAAAACGGATGGTAAAAACAAACTTTTCTTTTAAATAGACATCAAGATTCAAATAAGGTGGCTTTTCTCGAAGTTAGTCGAGAGTAAATCGTGTGGAAAATATTGCCAGATAATAATCCGAATTGGATCGAAACAGCTCTCCTGGCCTTTTTCTTGGGGATGTAGGGTAATGTTTACTAAGCTAAAATTATTAACAACACTTCACTGAACAATTGTTGTTTTCTTTCTTTCATGTCAACTGATGCTCAACAGGGAGTAAGTATCTACTTATTGTGCTACGTATGTTTATCCATTCCCTGATCTTGTTGTTTAAGATCAATCCTATTTCTTTTAAAATAGGTCTTTGACTAATATTTGCATAAAATCCAATTTGAATACTTATTATTTTTTTAAAAATGATATGTTATTTTAATTAGATTAATCTTACGTTGTGTTCGTCACTTGTCACATAACTTTCGGGCAGCTGAGTAGTTTTATTGGAGCTAGCTTAGAAGTTACAAGAACAATATGAAATAATAAGCTACATTTTACATGAGGGTGTTCCATTTTGTTATTAAAAAAAAGGAAAAAGGCCCTGAGACCGGATTCCTTTTTTTTTAAACGATTCTGACATCTTTTTAAGTAATTAAATTCTAATCATAACCTCCCTAGCTATTCACTATTCTTAAAATGTTTTTGGTGGTTTTTCTATCTTGGTGTGCATAGGGGTACAGGTGTTTTGTTTTTTTGTTTTTTTTCACTCCTCCTCTCGTGCGTGACTCGCTCTCGCGCTCGTCTCGCGCTTGCCTCCGTTTGACCGAAAAACGCTGAAAAATTCCGCCTGTTCTGCAGATCCAGGCCTCCTCAATGAAACTAATGGTTCATGCTTTCCTCTTTCTTGTCTTTTTTCTTGGAGCTAGCTTGGAAGTTACAAGAACAATAAGAAATAATAAGCTACATTTTACATGAGGGTGTTCCATTTTGTTATTAAAAAAAGGAAAAGGGCCCTGAGACCGGATTCCTTTTTTTTTTCAATGATTCTGACATTTTTTAAAATATTTTAATTCTAATCATAACCTCCCTAGCTATTCACTATTCTTAAAATGTTTTTGGTGGTTTTTCTATCTTGGTGTGCATAGGGGTACAGGTGTGTTTTCGTAGTTGTATTTTTCACTCCTCCTCTCGCGCGTGACTCGACCTCGCGCCCGCTTCGCGCTTGCCTCCGTTTGACCGAAAAACGCTAAAAAAGTGCGCCTGTTTTGCAGATCCAGGCCTCCTCAATGAAACTAAGGGTTCATGCTTTCCTCTTTCCAGTCTTTGTTCTTATCAAAAGAAATGGTCAAAACAAACTATAACGATATCAACATTTAGATAAAGAGGTTTTTCTGGAAGTTAGTCGAGAGTGAAAGCTGTGGAAAATATTGCCTGATAATAATCCGAATTGGAACGAACACAGCTTTCCTGGCCTTTTTCCTTGGGATGCAAGTCAATGATTACTAAGCTAAAATTATTAACAACACTTCACTGAACAATTGTTGTTTTCTTTCTTTCATGTCAATTGATGCTCAACAGCGAGTAAGTATCTACTTATTGTGCTACGTATGTTTATCCATTCCCTGATCTTGTTGTTTTTCAATCCTATTTCTTTTAAAATAGGCCTTTGACTAGTATTTGCATAAAATCCAATTTGATTACTTATCATTTTTTTTAAAACTGATATGTAATAAAAATTAGATTAATCTTACGTTGTGTTTGTCACTTGTCAAATAACTTTCTGGCAGCTGAGTAATTTTGTTGGAGCTAGCTTGGAAGAAAGAACAATAAGAAACAATAACCTACATTTTACATGAGGGTGTTCCATTTTGTTATTAAAAAAAAAAAAAAAAAAGGAAAAGGGCCCTGAGAGCGGATTCCTTTTTTTTCAACGATTGTGACATTTTTCAAAGTATTGTAATTCTAATCATAAGCTCGGAGTCCCTAGCTATATTCTCAAAATGTTTTCATGGTTTTTCTATCTTAATGTGTGCATAGGGGTAGAGGTGTTTTGTGGTGTTTTTTATATTTGCACTTCTCCTCTCGCGCGTGACTCACGCTCGCGCTCGCTTCGCGCTTGCCTCCGTTTGGCCGCGAAACGCTGAAAAATTGCGCCTGTTCTGCAGATCCAGGCTTTCTCAATGAAACTAAGGGTTCATGGTTTCCTCTTTCTTGTCTTTCTTCACATCACGACGGATGGTTAAAACTAGACCGTAACGCAGCTTTCCTGGTTCCCTCACGAAAAGTGATATATTCACTCATTTAGATTTGGAGATTATTTAGACAACTAAATGAGGATCATAATTGTGAAAAAAAAAATTATCCATTCATCGATCTTGCTGTTCAGTTCAATTCAAGGTTTTAATGGGAGTGAAAGCAACGTTTAGATGAACAACTATTATTTCCTTTCTCACGATGTTGTCACTGCGACTATCTGTTAGCGAATTGATCTGCTACAGTGAAAGTATTTAGATCTCCAAGCTAAAGAGGTCCGCGATCTGACCTGGTGCTAGTGCCACGAAGTTGTGTACTAGGGTCGTTCTCCAGTTCCTGTAAAGCTATTTGTACAGCTGCCTCTATCGAAAAGTTTGTCAACAGTTCCATAGATCCCGAAACGTATAATTGTGCTTATTTTGGAGCCATTTTATAACTGCGGCAACAGTCACAGCAGAAACACCGTCGGACTATCTCTTGCAAGATCTGTATTTTGAAAGGAAAATGGCTGAGTTCAGTGAGCCCTGGGCAATTTAGTCTTTGTTTCGCTTTTTTACCTTCCACCTTCCGTTTCTTTTTCCTTTTTATTTGATTGAGGGTACCACGTCTCAATTATTAAAGAGTGCTTTGCGATAAAAAACACATAAATAGTGAGATATATCTTCTTCGTGTTTTGTTTGATAATTCTTTGTTAGAAACTAATTGTAGTTTTTGTTTTAGAGTGTTTACTTTCTTAATTGGTTTTCTTCTTTTTCCTTTTAATCTGGTGCATTGGCCCCCACTTGTCAAATCAGAGTGTAAGTAACGTTTTCGTTGTCTAATAGTTTTATCTTGTTATCAATAAAGATAATGGCTTATGTCTAAGTAAATTGGTATAAATGGTTTCTATTACATTTAAATTGCGCGAGACAAGTGGAATATCTAGATTGACACTGCTCAACAAGTGAAATGAGGCACGAGATTTTTTTGCCTGTTCGTGATTGATAATTGAGTTTCATTGACTACTTGTAGTTTGTGGTTGATACATACTTTAGTGCTTTTATTTTCTTTAATATTTTTTTCTTCATTTTGGTTTTAATCTGGTGCAATATCCCTCATTTGACAAATCAGAAAGAAAGTAATCTTTTCTTTGCTTAATAGTTATTAATTGAAATAATTGTTACTGACTAAACAACATTGCTACAAACAAGTCGAGTCGAGTAATTGTATTTAGAAAAGAGTAAATATTTCAAGGTTTTTACCATTCATTACATAAGAAACAATTCAAGTTGTGTTTACTTTGTTGCTCTCACAGTAGCACAGACACAGACAATGTTAAACATTATGCTAAAAAGTATACGTTTTGATTGCTATCATGCAACTTACTTCACAAATATCCGAAGATTAAAATTTCCTTTTTTGGGGTTGTATTTAATGATGATAGGTATTTATCAAATTGCGTTCGTACTCTAGTGTACTTACTTCCTTTTCTTTCTTTCTGCATTTTCCTTTAAATCTTCCGCATTGACCCAACTTTGGGAAATTAGGGAGTAAGTAACATTTTCATTCCTTCTAAATAGCTATTAGTTAAGATAATGTTTTCTACAGGATTGGAATTGCTTGAGGCAAGTTGAATATCTACGTTGATATTCAATGTAATTAACAAGTGAAATATAGTGCCGAATTTGCTCTCTGCCTGTTCGTAACTACTAGTTGAGTTTCTTTGACTAATTGTAATTCGTGTTCTAGTTTTTTTACTGTCTCTCTAATTTTCGCGAAAAAAAATTTTTGCGACATTTTCTGACCAGTTCAGATCTTCTTTTCAGTGAGTTGAAATTTGAGGTGCTTAAGACGCATAGTTTCTTCTCGTGACCATTAAAAGAAAGCGCAGTTCGAACTGTTACTGAATTTTTTAATTTGAAACTTGAGTGTTAAATTCTGCTCGCGCAGAAAATTTCACAGTTTGATGATCGCTTAGTATGTAAAAACCAGTTACAATTCACCTTATCTAGAATTTATATTTCGCTTAGCTTAGAGTACTTCAGGGTGAGTTAAACAACCTACCCACAGCAAGTTCAATCTTTTAGTTATAAAAGTAGAAAATCACTCACGTAGAAAAGTTTCATTTTGTAGCGGTATTTGCCTTTTTCCTTTTGCGATCATTGGCCTTTCGGTACATTGAATATCTAAGCAACTCATAAACTAGGTCATACAATACAGTGAAAGATATCTGGGTTTTATTAATTAAATTTAGTCTTTGTTTCGCTTTTTTACTTTCCATTTTCCGTTTCTTTTTCCCTTTTATTTGATTGAGGGTACCACGTCTCAATTATTATAGAGCACTTTGCGATACAAAACACATAAATAGTGAGATATATCTTCTTCGTGTTGCATTTGATAATTCTATGTTATAAACTAATTGTGGTTTTTGCTTTAGAGTGTTTACTCTCTTAATTGGTTTTCTTCACTTTCTTTTTAAACTGGTGCATTGGCCTTCACTTGTCAAATCAGTTGGTGAGTACCGTTTTCGTTGTGTAATAATTTTCTCTTGTCATTAATAAAGATAATGGTTAATGTCTAAGTAAATCGGTGTTCATGGCTTCTATTACATTTAAATTGCGCGAGACAAGTGGAATATCTAGATTGACACTGCTCAACAAGTGAAATGAGGCACGAGATTTGCCTGCCTGTTCGTAATTGATAATTGAGTTTCATTGACTACTTGTAGTTTGTGGTTGATACATACTTTAGTGCTTCTATTTTCTTTAATATTTTTTTCTTCATTTTGGTTTTAATCTGGTGCAATACCCCCATTTGACAAATCAGAAAGAAAGTAATCTTTTCTTTGCTTAATAGTTATTAATTGAAATAATTGTTACTGACTAAACAACATTGCTACAAACAAGTCGAGTCGAATAATTGTATTTCGAAAAGAGTAAATATTTCAAGGTTTTTACCATTCATTACATTGAGAAAAAATTAAAGTTGTGTTTACTTTGTTGCTCTCACAGTAGCACAGACACAGACAGTGTTAAACATTATGCAAAAAAGTTTAAGTTTTGATTACTATAATGCACTTTACTTCACAAAACATCGGAAGATTAAAATTTCCTTTTTTGAGGGTTGTATTTAGTGATTATAGGTATTTATCAAATTGCGTTTGTACTCTAGTGTACTTACTTCCTTTTCTTTCTTTCTGCATTTTCCTTTAAATCTTGCGTATTGACCCAACTTTGGGAAATTAGACGGTAAGTAACATTTTCATTCCTCTTAAATAGCTATTAGTTAAGATAATGTTTTCTATAGGATTGGAATTACTTGAGGCAAGTTGAATATTTAGATTGATATTCAATGTAATTAACAAGTGAAATGTAGTGCCGAATTTGCTCTCTGCCTGTTCGTAACTGCTAATTGAGTTTCATTGACTAATTGTAATCCGTTTTCTAGTTTGTTTACTGTCTCTTTAATTTTCGCGAAAAAAAACTGTGCGACATTTTCTGACCAGTTCAGATATTCTTTTCAGTAAGTTGAAATTTGGGGTGCTTAAGACGCATAGTTTCTTCTCGTGATCAGTAAAAGAAAGCGTAGTTCGAACCGTCACTGAATTTTTTAATTTGAAACTTGAGTGTTAAATTCTGCTCGCGCAGAAAATTCCATAGTCTAATGATTGCTTAGTATGTGAAAATCCAGTTACAATTCACCTTATCTAGAATTTATAGTTTGCTTAGCATATCTTTGCTTAGAGCATTTCAGGGTGAATTAAACAACCTACGCACAGCATTTTCAATCTTTTAGTTAGAAAAGTAGAAAATCACTCACGCAGGAAAGTTTCATTGTGTAGTGGTATTTGCCTTTTTCCCTTTGCGATCATTAGCCTTTCAGTACGTTGAATCTCTAAGCAACCCATAAACTAGGTCATACATTACGGTAAAATAAAACAAAATTCTATAATTGATAGAATTTTGTTTTCTTTCACCATATCAAGTATCTGAAAGTATCAGTTTGTTGCCTTAACATTATTATTTTGTATGAAACCCTTAAATTAAGCTAACAATTTATTTCTGTTGCTGTTGCTCTTTCCTCTGTAAAATCATGGATCGTGGACAATTTAGTGGGTAAGAAATTATTTTAGTTCATACGTAGATCATATTATTAAGCAAAATGTCGAAAAAAGTGAAAATTAAACAACCCTTCTCGAAGCCCTTTTCTTTTATTCTGTTCAATTCAAAATGCTTTGACTCTCTTACCTTCGCGAGGTATATCAAACATTATTATAAGTTCTTTTTCCTTTAAAAGTTAGTTAGTATTTGTTGTTATCTTTTGCTTCCTTTTTTAGCAGCGAAAGCAGTATCACTTTATTATTTTATTATAGAACATCAATCGTTTTCGCATACCTCAAAGTGGTTCATTTGTTGGTGTCCGCATGCGATTATAAAACCAATTATTATATCTTGTGTCCAGCTTATAACCTCTCGTGTCTGCAAGATTACAATCTCTTGATGTCCGAAAGTATGCTCAAAGGCATAAATTAATTCGCATTAATTGATTTTAGCATATGGCCCGCCTGGCCCCCCCTCGTGCAATTCCATAGAAAAGCTGACGTAGGAGGGGCCGGACGGGTTGATGTGAAATGCCTGGTAACTTAACAGGCTCGAGGCAATACTTTAAAATCAAAATTTTAGGAAGAGAGAAGCAGCCTGGCAACCTAAGTATTCCATTTTGTTTCTTTAGCTAATAGTTTTATTGTAGAATTTTTAAGCTTTTGAAACCATCTTGAAGGAAAGCAGAACAGCTTTACGGGCCCGTTAAGTTACCAGAACCCCGAGAAACGGGCTCCCGGTCCGGAAAAAGCCGCCCGGCCCGAGTGCACTTGGGCAAAAAATATTAAAATGAAAAACATTGTCCGCTTTTGTGGCTAAAAATGAGTGACAGCAGAAAGTACAAATTGAAACAAATGCTACGTTTTCCGATGAAATGTGAGTTTCCTGTTCTAACTCGAAAACAGAAAGGAAAAGTATTAATTGTAGAATAGTTTTTGTGGTTATTCCGCGCGCGCCGGTTTATCGCGTGGTATTTAAGAAAAAAAAAATCAAAATTTCCAACGCTAAAAAGTCATACAATAAAATGCGTAATGACTGAGTTAGGTCAGGCTGGATGGGAAATATTTGACTTTCGATCGTGGCTCTCGGACCTCTGTGCTATGCTCGGTCCGTACGTCATGACCTCGAGCCAAATACTTTCCCGTCCGGCCCTCCCACTCAGTCAATTAGTACACAGTATCTCACAACGGCTTTAAACTGATAGTAAATTTCAGTTGATTCATTTTCTCTTCTTCTCCATCGGGTTCACCAACGTCTCATTGACATAACAGATCGTAAGTAGCTTTTTCTTTACCTTTCCTCATTTTTACATTTCTAACAAACTAGGTACTATTCGTCAGTCATCATGTGTTAGACTCCCTTCTGAGTAATCATCATTTTTGCGAAAGAGTAGATTTGTAAAAGGAAACGCTTTACCTACAATGAACCGGTATAGTTTTCTCCCCAATCATCATTTTTGATTGCGGCCAAGAGTTATATTTTGCAAAATGTCTTTTTTACAATTGCTGGGTGACAGCATGTTAAAGACTGTTATACGGTCAGACTTCCCCATTGAATGCCAACATGTTAACCATTTGAAATACCCAACCGGTGTGGCAAGTGTAATAAGACACGTAGTCATACTACCGGCTATTCCATTAAAAAGACGCTTTTACTTCACGATACCAAACTGAAGGACAATGTAGGCAATAACAAATGTGCCTCACTAACTAGCATATCTCTTTTTCTTATTTCCTACCTTAACGGGCAAACAGATCGTAAGTATGTTTTCTTTTTACAGTTATTTGGCGGATTTCACATGTCTTTTCACTACTACAGTAACAGTCATGTAACATATTTGTATCACTGTCGCTTACTTTTGTAATAATGAAAGCTACAATTTTCGTTTTATTAATATTATTATTATCATCATCAATAAACATGGCATTCTGATATTCGGCTTGCTTCCTAAGTTATGGTTGGAAACTTGTTGAAACCGTTTTGAATTAGGCTCTTGTGGAAATATTTATTCAGTGTGAACCATAAGTAGATAAGGATTCGATTTTGATTCAGTGGCTCAGTTTACGAAAAGATTTAATGTTGTCTGTGGTAGACTGTGAAATTGAGGTGTTAGTTACTTGAAACTAATTATGAGAATTAAAGTCATAATCATGAAAATGGTTTCACATCAGAACTATTTGTTGAGCAGAGGTCTTAGCCGACTGATTAATGAATATCAACTCTCTTAGCAGTTAATTGCTTTCATTTTATTTATTTTTCTGTTCTTGATGTATTTTTTTTTTTGTTATTCCTTGGCCTTGGCAATTGTGGAAAACGATTAGAACGTAAGTACATGTTTCTCTGTCATTTAAAGCATATCTATTTGCATGGCACCTTCACAGTGCGTATACGTTAACATATTTCACTAAAGTACAGGTGATAAACGAAAGAAAAAGTGCATAGCATTTCTCAATAAACAAATGAATGTTTTGAGAAACAGATGCACGTTTTAATTTTATTTCTTTTATAACTTTTATTCACATGCCACTTCTGCAATCGCTCAGCTGGTAAGTTGAATTTAGTTTATCTCGCGCAATTCTTATTCTTGATAATCATGCTTAAGACAATTATATTTTCCTTTAGTGCCTAAGATCCTATTTACAACCGGTCCGCGTATGAATTGTTTACTCTTTTCGGAGTGCATGTCGATTAAGTGTTGTAAAAACAGAGTTAGGTTATCATCACAGCGAAGCAGAACAACGAAAAATCATTGGAGCCTCAATAATCTCATGTTCAAAGCAAACATTTGGCATCCAGAACTGGAAAACACACGAGAGCATGTGAAATCAAATTTGCTGAGAAGCTGTAGTGCAGGACGAGGCGTAGCAAAACTCCGATGTTATCAAGGAGTACTTCTGAAATCGCCATCGAAAATCGCTTTCTCTCACAATAATACAGTTTCAACCCATGAAATTTACGCTGACATCCATGTCATCATTGTGTTTTAAGTCTACTTTTATGCTTTATTTTGAATTTTGAGCTCAACTCGTGCTTTCGGTACAATTTTATTAGTAAAGACTTCCATAACTGGCCCCTCATCCTGTGATCTGCTGGTTACAGCTGACAAGGAACATTCAATTTAGCAATGCTAACTTTCTCTACTTCCTGATCGCGACTGAATCTCGTACAAGACCGCAAACAAAAAAAATTAACGGCGTCTACCATAGGATCATTATAAGGCCTGATAAACGCGGAACAGAAGTAAAACAAAGTTTAACACTAGTAATTGAAGGGCTGGTCATACCACGCATAAAATCAGTCAAACCCTTAACGCGAAACCGGCGTG
Source organism: Pocillopora damicornis (assembly GCF_964200805.1). Taxonomy (NCBI): domain Eukaryota; kingdom Metazoa; phylum Cnidaria; class Anthozoa; order Scleractinia; family Pocilloporidae; genus Pocillopora; species Pocillopora damicornis. The sequence continues at coordinate 27,014,763 of NC_142674.1, read as the reverse complement.
AACGAGGTTAAACAGAAATTTAGAAATGCAACCCATCCTTGATAATTTTCTCTTAAGTTTCTGGAGATTCTTTTTCTAACATCACGTTCTTCTCTGGGAAATGTAAATTTAGGCGTTAATACTCGCTTTCCATTTGTTGAGAAAGTACTGGAACCTAATTCCTTTCCTAAGAAAAAAAGGGGGGGGGGTAGAACTTTACGATGAATTGTTATTTCATAACTTAAGCTATGTTATTTATATCATTAACTGTTCTTCCTTTCTTATCTTATCTTTTCTGTCTAGCCAAAAGGGAAGGTAACTATCAATATCATCCGTTCTTATAGATAAATAACTCTCCTGTGGCTTAATATACATTATTGACTCTCTGCACCGGCTGATTACTGATCAGCAAATTACAATCGTAAATAGCAAAGAATTATCTAAGTGTATATCAGTGACAGTTAATGATAGCTGTTAATGTTATAATGTTACTATCCAAACGATTTTACCGATATGGACAGTATTAGTATAAAATCAATACCTAAGTTCTGTAATAAATGATATTTGTATAATAAGAATACATGAAAGTCATATATTTGTACTGCGTAAAATACATTTTAAGCAAATGAAGATCATCGCAGTATATACTCAACTTAAGCAGTTGAGAAATAAGGCCTGAAAAAAACTTCAGGCCTGAACGGGAATCGAACCCATGACCTCTGCGATACCGGTGCAGCGCTCTAACCAACTGAGCTATCAAGCCAACTGGGAGCTGGTCAATTGTGAGTTCGTTATATACCCGTAGATGGAGAAGGTGTGATAAGAATACATGAAAGTCATATATTTGTACTGCGGAAAATACATTTTAAGCAAATGAAGATCATCGCAGTATACTCACTTACTCGCAGTAAGTGAGTATACTGCGATGATCTTCATTTGCTTAAAATGTATTTTCCGCAGTACAAATATATGACTTTCATGTATTCTTATCACACCTTCTCCATCTACGGGTATATAACGAACTCACAATTGACCAGCTCCCAGTTGGCTTGATAGCTCAGTTGGTTAGAGCGCTGCACCGGTATCGCAGAGGTCATGGGTTCGATTCCCGTTCAGGCCTGAAGTTTTTTTCAGGCCTTATTTCTCAACTGCTTAAGTTGAGTATATACTGCGATGATCTTCATTTGCTTAAAAAGATATTTGTATAATTATCATCAGATAACAGTCACATGTGGCTGATTGTTTGTTTGATGTAACAAGTTATCGATTTCAATGTAATATATTGACGTACCAAACAAACTGGTTTGTTCAAATAAACAAATGAATAGATAAATGGATTAACATCTTTTCAAAATTGTTTTTCTCTTTCACGGCGTTCTTTCCGGATCCATAAGCGGGTGAGTGCGACGAGTTCAGTTTGTTTGTTAACCTTATGATGTGTTAGTCAAGTATTCCAAGGCTATATTGAGCCACTAATTTACTCATCGAATGTGAATCTTTCTTTTCATGTTCACCTAACATCCTCATCCTAACTGATATAACAGATTGTAAGTAGCCATGCTTGAACTATCATTTATCAGTAGGCAGGATAAAGGGTCGATAAAGATGGTTGAACAAATAAATGGATCTCAATAGAGGGATTCAGACAGGATACTCTTCTCTGTTGATCAGAGGATGTGTGGACAAAGATGTTGCATAGAAATAAAACTTTTAATTGTTACAACAATTGAATTTCAACGTTTCAGGCCTCTGCCATATACTGGTGGAACTTTTACAGAAAAGTTGAAAATTAAAAATTGAAAACGTTAAAATCCTAGTTTGTTTGTTTTTTTTTTAACATTTTTGCACATTCATCCATTTGAGCAATAGAAAACAGTGTTACTCTCCCTGGCTTATAACATGATAAATCCTTGACAGATGTTGAGACAACACCAATGATGCTTTTAAATAGGGAACTGTAAGTTGGGTGATTTATAAGCTTCAAGCCATCAATCTTTTTAACTTGGAGATGTTAGTTCCATTTCCCCTTTGGAAATTAGAAACTGAGAATATCGACGATAATAATTAGGTATTTTGGTATCCTTTATGGCAAGCAGCAGATTAATGCAGCAAAGGAAGTAAAGAGCATAGGTAGAGTGATAATATAACATATGACTCTTTGCGCACAACTTATTGTTTTCAAAGGTTGTATGGCGTGGTCGTCTTGGAGTGTCTGCAAAGAGTGCAACGAGTACCGGGAAAGATTCGGTAAGTGACAAGAGGGAGTTTTGGTGAATTTGTGACACACAAGTGCAATGGCGGGTTTTCGCCATTGTTTTACAACTTCGAAAAACTATGCAGCATTTATAAACTTTTATTCAAATGGATAAACTCTTATGTATAGATTGTAATGATAGTTAGGCAGGAACCTTCACCAGTTATTTTCAAGGGATTTTTTCTTTAAAATAAATAAGATGACTTAATCTCCAACCGTTTATTACTTTTAAAAGATTATTTGGATAACCTTACTTCTAGAATTTAACTGCTCAAGAACTCGGGAATCACGGCCTTGTAAATGTAAGTGGTTTTATGTATGAGGAGAAAGTCAAGGATTCATGCTGCACTGATATCCTTCAACTGTCCTTTAATTAAACGTCAAACTCTTTATTTAATACACTTTGGTTTTACCAACAGGGTTGGTAATTTAGATTGGCCACCGTAAAAAGTATCAAAGCTGACCTTTCGAGCGTTAGCTCTGACGAAGCGCTAACGGTCGAAACGTTGGCTAAGAAAATCTTTACGGTGGCCATCTTACATTTTCAACTTAGTTGATAAGACCCAAGAGCCGTGACCCATGGAAGCTTACCCCCCGTTTTCTCTGTAAAAAAAAACATGATTCGCACTTAATTAAAAACATTTTATTTTTTCTGCCGGAGTTTAGACGCTATATTTATATTTTGTCACAAACAACAAAGGCAATTTTTCCTTAGTAAAAAAAGAAAGATCATTACAGTTTCATGTAGAACAGGCGTGATTTTCGTGAGCGGGTGCTAAGTATTTTTCCTTGGTGAAAATCATGGTTGCAAGCTTTGATTTTTACAGCAGGGGAGAGCTGGGGAGAGAAAGACAGTTGCAATAAGATTGTAAACGACGATTAAAAAGAAGTAGAGGGGGAGGGGATGGGGATCAAGTTTTATATAAATTATTATTTTTCTTCTTAAAATTAAAAAGGTCCTCCTGAAATAAATTCTTGGCGAGAGAAGTCTGTCAAATTAAATTCAACACTTCAAATTCAATGTTTCGTGAGGGGTTTTCCTAAACCAGAGGTGAAGTGGACAAAAGATGGAAAGTTAGTTAATACCAGGAACATGCTCACGATTAATCGAGTGACTTATGGCGATGCTGGTCAATACACATGCAGCGCTAAAAATAGTGAAGGAAAAAATGAAGCAGCTTTTCATATTACAGTCACAGTAAAACGTTGACTTACTTTTGTTTCTTTCAGTTTCTATTCTCATTTTCTAATTTTTTTCATACTTTCACCTTTTTTGAATTGTACTTTTGTTGTTGTACTAATGTTGTTTCCTTCAGTTGCTCTTCTTATTTTCTGAGGTTTTTTTTTTCTTCTTTTTTGTCATACCTTCACCTTTTTTGAATTGTACTTTTGAATTCTATGCTCAGGTCCTCCTGAAATTAATCCTGAGCTCAAGAATCAGTCGGTTGCCTATAACTCGTCGCTTCAGTTCATTTGCTCTCTAAGCGGTTTCCCTACACCTGAGATACTCTGGACTAAGGATGGGGTGAATCTCGGTAACAACAACACTCTTACGATTCGCCAAGCGAGATTTGAAGACTCTGGTCAATACACCTGCAGCGCCAACAACAGCGAAGGAAGCAAAAACTCAACTTTCTGGATCGAAGTGGTGGGAGGTACGGTTCTTATTTACATATTGAAAGAACTTGAGTCGATAATCAATTTAGATATCTTTGGTTGGATGAGGATAAAATCTTTTCTATGATACCATATGCAATTTAAGGACTTGAAACCCCAAAAGTTTCAAAATTGATTAAAAATATTAAAAAAAGGACTTAATTGATAATAACATTTAAAGAGCGAAAACATGCCGACTTATATGACAAATGACAAATGTAAATGAATTTCGTGATCAGACACATGTAATTAATTTTTGGGCAGTTTAAAACTGATTGTCTTTTGGAGCGTCGAGCAATTTTGACTTTATAGATATCACCATATTTTGTCACGGCATTTATCATAAAAGTCCGTTTAAATTTTTGAATTACCTTTCTTTCTGCTTCTTAAATAACAATGGCTGACAAGTCATGATTTCATGTACATTTTTAGAAGTGCAAAAATGTCAAATTGGCTATCAGTGCATTATTATTTAAGTATTTATTACTGAAGTTGGAAAGCGAAACATCCATGTAAACTTTTCATTGATGCAAACCTTTTAACCATTACTATTTGGCTATTCTTCAAAGTAAATGTGTAGTTTGAACTTAGAGAAACTGGTACTCTTGACCATAATGTTGATATTACACCTAACAACCAGTAAGAAAAGAATGAATAAATCAATAAATAGGTAGCTAAGTTGTTAACTCCTGGGTTGTTGCTAAAATAGGAAATCTTTTAAGGAAATGAAAGAATGTTTTGATGTCACATTGGGCTGACTTATACCTTCCTATATCAAAAGTGAAGAAAACTAATTTCAAAATAACCTTGGATTAAAAATAGACTTGGCAATAATGTAATTTGTTTTTATTTTCAAACTAGTTCATTTCGGGTTGGATAAGGAAGGGGGCAGAGGGGGTTGAAATGAACAATGCGGCCCTTTGTTGAGCTTGGTGATCTTTTTACTTCAAGTCTCTCCTCAGATCATTGAGCCTCCGAAAAACAAATTTCTTACGGAAGGATACTCCGTAAACCTTGGTTGCGTAGCCTCAGGTATTCCAACACCAACTTTCGTCTGGACTTTTAATAATGGTGACCTGCCATCTGGTATCAATCAAACCGATTACGAAGGAGAATCATTTCTAGTTTCGCCAAGAGTCACCGAAGGGATGAATGGGACTTACAAGTGTACAGCAAAAAACAAAGCAAATACAACTAGTTCCTCAGCAACACTGCGTGTTTATGGTGAGTTCAGTTGTAATGCTATTGATGATGATGATGATGATGATGATAATGATGACGACGACGATAATGATGACGATGATGATGATAATGAAGAAGAGAAATAGAGAAAGAGTAGATTGAGACATTCAAGTTAACTTGTAAGTCCAAGGGCAATAGCGACGGAGAAAAGGAATAGCGCGAAGAAAATTTAGGCAAGCTGAGCCCAATTGTAGTAAGGCGGATAGTGAAACGTAAAGCGTTATCCACCAGATAGAGTTTTATCCAGTGGATGGTGTTATCTACCCTTCGAACGACCGGGGCCTGATCTTCAAAAAACGGTTGATATGAATGCTTAATACTAATGTCCTTGGATCTTTATGATTACAAACGCAAAGAACTGCGTAGATCTGGGTAGGAAAGTAACGCTAAGGAAAAATTACAAGTGGTGGCGCTATAGAGAGTTGATTGATTCGAAATACTTGACTATATGCAATGCACTCCCAAACTGGAAAAATCTAAATAGACTTTCGAGATGGAGAGATTCAGAATCTCAGAAGAGAGCAAAAAGGAAGCGAGACGCAAAAGCCAATTTTACATACGACACATAATTGGCGTTCTCTACATTGAACAAGGAAACTAGAACAGACGGAAATACTTAAAACGAAGACGCTTCCACCCGTGACCGAAATCGGAGGTCGAATAGCGATTACGCGTTCGAAAGAATTCCTCCACAAAGTTGATTTATGGCTTTTGTAACTCGTAACGAGACTTAGCTAATGAGGATGGAGAATATCACAGATTTAGGATTTACGGATTTACACGCTGAAAAGGCACGAAATAAGTTGTTATTCGTAAGCTGGTCCAAGAAGCCGGGAACCAATCAAATGGCACGTATCGCTTTTTTACTTGTGAGGAAAACGATACATCTAATCGGGAAGTATTGTGCTTTTTGACGCGCGGAGCGTACCAACGTCATTCTAATTAATCCTTTTATGGAATAGTTCCGCTTTTCAAACCACTCGTAAATTATAAAAATCCGCTCTCAGGACTGTTTAACGAGTCAAACTACTTTCAAACGATGACTGACGAACTTCTGTGAAGAATCATGCGGAACACAAGGAAAACAGCGAGTCGGTTTGTACCAGAAATCTCACTCGTTCACTGCGCACACCTGTTCGATTTCCGATATTACCAACTCGTGCGTAAAATATATATACGGACAGACTTTTCATGAAGTATTCTCTATCGATTGAATTGTCATAAGAGGTCTTGATTCTAATTGCGTTCATGATTTCCACAATTTATCCACGGAAATTTAACCGCGTCAGCTTGAGAAAATGTAGTAAGTCCACTCTCCTCAGGAAGTGATGAAAACGACCTAATGAGGTTGTTGTGGACCTGTAGAATTTAGACGGACGATCATCTACTTGAAATCAGACCAGCTACCATACTGGTGGAAAAAAAAAACTTCGTATTGCAGGACTCACTTGCTGTGTTGATACAAGGGCGGAGAAAAAAGAACACGAGAAGATGGAACATTATCAAGACCTTGATTTAGAATTTCAGCGGAGGACCTGGGCGATTGAAATAGTAACCAGGAAATTTAAAACATAAAGGCTTCAAGCTTGTTCTGAAACTCTTTCGAAACTCACTACGAAACACTTTTCTTACTTTTTTTCCATCTAAAGCAACATATTCGAAGCATTCCCATAAAAGGTCACATTTGACTCGTTTCGTTTCCACGTTTTTGTTTGTTTTGTTTTGTTATATGGAGTGTTTATAATGCAGTTGTATTTTTTAATGAGACACAAGCATTCTAATGAATTGTCCCTTTTCCAATGCAGGAAAAGCCTCTGCTCAAATTGTTCCAGAGACAGACATAACAGTCACCAAAGGAGAAACACTCACATTGACCTGCAAAGTCAACGAAGAAACAATAAGCATAAGGTGGACAAAAGGTGGAGAAACAATAACAGAAAGAGCAATTATAGATACACGATTAGATGAAAAAAAGAGTAAGCTGGCTCTTACTGAATTTGGGGAAGAGGACAATGGCGAATATTCTTGTGAAGCAAGTAACAAGCCAGGAACTGTGGCTCGCTCTGTTGTGACAGTAAATGTCAAAGGTAAGTTGTTTAAGCAACCGAATATAATTCCAGTAAATAACTATGTAATTACACGTCCGCCTTCTATGTTCATCAGAAACCTCTTCCAGTGGTTTTTTAGTCTTCTGGAAACTAGAAACTTGAAAGGAATTTGAAAAAAATGTTTCAAAACGAGTTTGAAACAGTAGCAGTATATTATACATATTCTGTAATTCTTTCACCAATCTTTCTCTTTCTATCTACCTGTTTTTTGTAAATTAACATATCTGCGTCTGTTTTTCAAAAGTTTATTCCCGGCCACCCAACGCAAGCAATGAACAACGTAAATTTTTGGACCAAAAAAAAATTAGCTCTCTATTTGGATAATTGGTGATATTAATTTTTATTTTTAATGCCAACTTCCAAATTCCTTTCCTACTAAGCTTCTTCAATTATTATATCTCGGGAAATTCAGAGGCTCCCTCCAGCAGCTCACTGGAGTGGTACTACATTGGGGGACCTTTGGCCGCTGTCGTTTTTCTACTGGCGGTCACTTCATACATTAAAAAACGCCGTGAGACAGGTAAAATGTTACTATACGAAAATAAGATGTCTTCATATGGTAGATTGAGATTGTGGCTTTAATACGTCAGTGTTTGGAGCACGAAGGAGCCTTTTTAAGCAGGTCATATGGTGCATTTCCAGCACTGATTTTGAAGGTCCCTTACAGTCCCGGCAAAGCCCATTACTAATCAAATTACAAAAAGGTTACAAATTATATGAAAGTGATCACCATGATAACCCACCTTATTCCTTCTCCTGTTGTTTGACAACAGAGTCAAATATAAGTTACACGTGGTTTCTGAGTCGCAAGCTTTAATTTAGTTAATGATGTCATTCTTACTCACAACGAAGCGATTTCATTCATCTGTTTCCACATATCCTTTGACAAAAGCCCCACCTGAGGTGCCACCTAGGCTGCGGTAAGTGAATTCCCTTTTTAATGCTCAATGTCTGAACGTGTGGTTATTTCCGAAGTTTCTAACTCTTGAATAAGTCTCAGTTGAGTAGTGATAAGCGCCACTGCTGAGTAAATACGTCTTTTTTTTTCTGTTCGGACTGACTATGTTCACCATTAAGAGCACACTGGCCAAAGTAAAAGGTTTTTTATTTCGAACCAGCAGCAGTTTTCGAAGCCGTTCTTATCAAATGGCAGTCAAATGTTTCCTAACATCCTGTCTGTTTTGGATTCGTTCGTCCTTCACTTGTTTTGACATCTTGTTTAGTATCTCTTTTTTTGTTACCAGTATGCCAGGTTGTGGGTGACGTACTTTTAAAGAAGAAGAGAAGCTTTGACCCTTAGTCACTCTTTGTTACAGAAACTACAGTTGAAATACACTCGGAGTCTTGTAGGCCGATTTATAATAATATTACTCGATGTATCGATTGTGGACAATACTTCGGATGGTTTTAATTAGTATTTCATTTCTTGCGTAGGAGGCACGATATTTATATGACGTAAAATGCCCAAAAACACTGTCGGCGCTAAGTTTATTCATTAAAATCTCCTCTCTGGGTCGATGCGTTCAGTAAATTAGTATCTAAATTTCACCTCTTTCAATAATTTTTTCATTGGCAAGTGATAATTTTCTGAAGCACCCGGAAATAAAAACGAAAAGCAAAAAATTAAAGTGAAAATATAGAGGATATATTTACCACGTTACGTTAAACCAGATTCAAAGAAGGAAAAGATAGATAGGTAACACAGATAGTTAAAGTCTTGTTTTCATCTGCAATTATTCAGTGAAGGGGACGATGAAGTTGAGATGGATCAGCTGAACGTAAACACAGATGGATGGGAGATTGCAGTTGACCGCCTGATCCTTCGCGAGCATATTGGCAGAGGGGCATTCGGTTCAGTGTGGCGAGCGCTACTGGGTCGTTCTCGAGGCAGACCTGGAAATCGCACGGTTGCTGCGAAATGTTTCCTACGTAAGTACTTACTTATAAAGCTTGATTAAACTATCCTTTATTAATTTTTTGAGTAATATATCTTAATTAAGGGCATTCACTTAGAATATGCTTTATTAATGTACTTGATACATAACATGGATAGCTTAAAAACTGTGCGCCGTTAAAATGATTTACCAGCTGGCATGTCAAATTGTTAGCAGATGGTTCCCCGGGCGATCGGTTGTTAAGTCTTTTGTCATACAACGCTACTACCATACAACAGAACACGAATATCATTTGAAGTATTAGAAGCTGTGGAGAAAAATGAAAATTTATTGGTTAAATTGCATTCAAGCGAATAAAAGCGGAAAATACCATAATACTGAAAATGTCACTCCGTCGTGTATTTTGTAAAATTGCTCGCTTAGAAACTTTTGATGGGAAATAATGTCATGTGACCTCAAAGAAACCTGGAGAGGGTGAGTCTGGCGCAAAAAGCTCAGAGCCATTTGCCAGTCTAGTGGTGATAGTATGATCTTCTTCCGCTGGAAAAGCGGAACGTCAAAATGCAATAGAACTTGTATGAAGCGGTCACCTTGTAATAAGCGGTCGGTTTTCAAAGTATGGAAACTTTCCTCCTTTGCTTATAGTGCTTTTTTATATCAAGCAGTCGTGGTCACCCTTTACTAAGTCCCAACAGCCTATTTTTAATGTTCCTTACCTGTATTGAACGGTCACTAAAGCAGAAGTACTCAAATAAAATTAAGAATAATCTTTCAAGTAAAATTGAATCCAGGTTTATCTCCCGAAATCAATGTTAGTAATATTTTTGAGCGAGGTTGTGTATGTTAAGTGGTCCGTGATGGCATAGAGTGGCGTTTTTAAACTTTTATCAGTAGTAGCCCTATTCCGTGGAACCTATGTTAAACGGTCAATCATTTCCCGTGCGTGACCGCTAAATACAGGTTCGACTGTAACAAGCTTATAGAGTCAAACGAATTTAGAATAATTCTGGAAATGCTAACGAATTATTGTAGTTTTTAGTAAGATAAAAGCAAGGATTATGTACCATATGAACGGTAGGAAACAAGAAGGCGCAAACCGAGCATATCTTTAATAAAAATTGTCTCAAATATCTATTCGACCGACTATTAGGTATTATAACAGGTGCAATTTCTAGGCTTAATTGCGTCTCTACTTTTGTAAGTTGTCTGTAAACAATTGCGCGGTTCAATGAGCTTGCCTAGCTAACAACAATGCTCGAGATGTGCAGCGTTTTCTTAGCAAATAATTTTTTCAACGAGGATGAATCTACTTTTGAAATTTCATGTTCAATACAATTGAACAAGACGACTAACTGACATTTTTGTGACAAGTATGGATTATATGGGGTTTAGAAAACTAACTTTTTTTTATGTAGACCAAATTTATTAGAAGATGCGCTGGTAATATAGCACTTAGTATACAAAAATGTTTACCACATAATTGTGTCTCTCTTGACATGCAAAGTTTGTTTGTTTATCTAATTTTTGTGTGGTTTCCCAGCAATCTCCGGACAGAAAGGAAGGAAGGCCCTGCTGAGAGAGATCGAGTTATTAAAACTCTTTGGAAGGGAGGGCCATGAAAATGTTGTTAAGTTCATTGGTTGTGTTACAGTTGGAGGTAATCAGCTATTTTTATGAATATAATCAGCTAATTCACAGTAACAATAAAGACATATCCGACGTCAACCAGTATTGCTTAGATGGTGTACTAACTCAAGGGTTATTTCCATTTTTTGTTTAATCTAAAGAAATTTACTTCGCACTGTATGTAGGCCATTTTACTTGGAAGATTTAAGCTCTAAAATTTACACGCTAATTGTGATAATAGTTTTAACTTACGATGGGAAGTTTCTGTCTATTTATCTGCCATCCCTATTTTTCTGCCTTTCTGTTTATCTGTCTGTCTGTCCATCTCTCTGTGTGTCTGTCTGTATTTCTGTATCTGCTGTATGTGTCCATCCGCTTTCTATCTGCGTTTTTTCCTCTTTGACTTTCCCTCTCTTTCTTAGATATAACCAAATGTATAAGTAGATAAAGCATGTACAATTTAAACACATTTTGCAGCTTCTGCACTGCTTGCCATATAATAATTTTCTTGTTTTTCCCTCTTAGCTCAGCCAATACTTATCATGGAGTACCTGTGGCGAGGTGACTTGCTGGGCTATCTCAGAAAATCCAGGGGGGTTTTCGACCAATACCATCATGGGGTCGGAGGGGTCGACCACTTGACAACATATGACATGGTGCTGTTTGCTAAACAGATCGCACATGGCATGACTTTTCTCGCGTCCAGAGGGGTAAGTGCTCAAACTCTTTCTGGTCAGTATGTGATCCTGCATGTGTTTAAATGGCGTAACTTGCAAATCGTCAAAAGAATATTCTGTACAGCTAAAAAGATCCAGCACATTAGAATGACTATTTCACAGAGAAATGGTTTGACATTAGCATGATGTTAAACTTTCTACCTATATTTTATTTTTTATTTTATGTAGTTTATAAAAGTCCCTTTGGCAGATCATATCATTTTTTGTTTTCGATTTCAGATAATTCATCGCGATCTTGCAGCTCGTAACATCCTTCTTGATGAGCATCGTGTCTGCAAGTTGACTGACTTTGGGCTCTCTTATCAAGATTTCAAATACGGCCCAGGAAATGCCAAAAGGGTAATTTTCAGAATTTTTTCATCATTTAGTCAATTGGTTTTGGGGCTGCGGGTATGGAAGATAAAAATGTGAAGAATTAAAATATTACTGTCCTCACAAACCTTCCTTTTCAGTTATACAGTTTTACTGCAAAACACATTTCTCTTCAATGGGAAGCCGTTCTAAGCGTATCGAAACTTTCACAGAAAAAAAAAATTGTACCTATGGAGTGAACACAGGAAATAAGAAAGCTGGAAGAGATATCCTTCTCTGAATAGCAAAGATACAAAATCGAAAGGCAAAGAAACAGGAGATTTAAAGAAAAAGGAGTGTGTGAATTGTTTTCATAGAATTTGTACAAAGGTGTCTACTGCTCTTGACATTATCGTAAGTCCTCATATCACGGTTTTAATCTTATATGCAAAATATTTTAGAAGTTGTATACAAGGCTCTTTAGATGTCAGATGTCTATAGTATTTTGGTTACTCATCCAGGGATGTATCCCAATCAAATGGACTGCACCCGAGATTCTCTTTGGACACGTGGAACAACTGTCAACCAAAAGCGATGTGTACGTACTGTATTGGTTATTATCAACATATATTCCAAGAGTGAACATTTTTACGATTCTACTTTAACTTAGCGAGGAAAACTAGAATATTCAGTGCTCTATTGATTAGAGGGTCATTAAGAAACGTCAAGCTGGGAAACAGCTGAGGTTACAGCTGTAGTATGAGACTTTACATGAATATTAAGTTTAACGAGCAATATCCAAAATCTGATTAGGATAAGAACAGACGGATGAAAGGATGAGTGGATAATCAAACAAATAAATATGGCGTTTTCTGTTAAGGAGGTTGCTTATATATGTTCTGATGGCATGTTTTTAAACATCCCAAGTATCTGAGTGATTATAATCTTTCTACCCCAGTTGAGATATATGGTCATCCTTCTATTTCTTTGACAGGTGGTCCTACGGCATCGTCCTGTATGAAATCTTCACTGTCGGTACTTAACTTGTTTGTTACTTTACATTCAGGAAATATACCTGCCGAGATTGCACGCACAATTACTAATTGATGAGTGATACCGAGCGAACAAAAGACCATTGTACGATAGAGAAGTTGAAGCAGTACTCAATGTGGCTGATAAATAAAATTATGACGATGCATAACAACTTGACATAAAACTTAAGTTTAAGTAGAACTGAAAGTATTTAGTACATTATTGAAAAACCTTAAATCCATCGCTACACTTAAATTTGTTTTTTTTACAGTACTCTATCATCTGATGTAAAATCGAAATCTATTTCAGCAATTAATTGTCGTTTTCACAGAAGAATCATTTCGATCGCCCCGAGAGGAATGAAAGTGATTACAACAAAAAGAGTGTGCTTTTTTGGCGAACAGAAAAAAACATTATTTTTCCACAGGAGGCATTCCTTACGAAGGATGGTCTCAATCCACGACAATGAAAAAAATCGAAGAAGGTTATCGTCTGCCAAAGCCTGAACATATCGACGACAGTTTGTAAGTGTTGCTTCCTCTGTGTGGAATGTTATATAAGTCAAAAGCAACATCGATTGCTGCTGTGGTCAGGTGTTTTTGATACTCTTGGTCTGAATAAGAAGTCTTCCTAAGAAATTAATCTTATCTTGTCAATACAAAAATTTAAATGAAAAGTTGTTGAGTCCGAATAAAGAATACGGTAGGTTTTTCATCACAGAATTCGTTTGAGCTGCAATGTAATGAGATAAACTTAGCATTTCAGTTATTTTTGTAACTAGTTGTGGTTTCTCAACTTTGCTACTTGCAATATTAGTGCCTATCGCGGAATTACTGTGATCATATGTCCCTGTGTTTTTCTATAGATACGCGGTGATGTTAAACTGCTGGAAATACGAAAGCGGCAGCCGGCCACACTTTGTGAAACTCTACCAAACAATGGATACATATATTAAAACAAAGGTTTGCCATACAGCGTCTAATTCAGGATATACTTCAGCAATTGAAATTGGTACCCTACTAAGTCAATTGAGAATTTCTTTTCACGTCAATGTGATGTCAAAACGCATTAACTACCCAGCCGCTAACAATTTGTGAATTCAGTTTCATCATGAGCCAATGTTACTTTTAAACATATGCAAGTGTGGTTACGTCATGTCAGTCTGGATCATCCTTATTTTCCCTCTGTTGTCTACACACAAGAAAGAACGGAACAGATCTTAAAATTACACTTTTGGAAAACTTTGACAGAAAGGAAGACCTTACCCGAATTTTTTCCTATCAATTCATGCAAGTACTAATGGTTCTTGTCTTTGTGACCGATATCTGATCTGCTATTTTTTTCTTTTTAGTGACTCATTTTTGGAATTTCTTTGTTAAATTTTTGAAATTCATTCGTTCAAGATTTTTTAACTCATGCAGTTCTTGATTACCTTCTAATCTTTTTCATAGACATATGTAGATATCTTTGACGATGACAAGTATGATGAGGATAAGTACAACTTTGTCGATGACCGTGGAGCTGTTGCAAACCCAGAAGATGCAGGACCGGACGAGCTAGGAGCAGCTGCAGCAAATCCCATCTGTGGAGTGGGTGAACACGGTGCTATGGCACATCCCTTTCTGGTTGCAATGGACGATGGCGCTACAGCTTTCCCTTTTGGAATTAACGTAGGAGACGAAGGAGCACCTGCAACAGATCCCGACCGTGAAGTGGGTGAACACGGTGCTACGGCACATTCCTTTGTCATTGCAATAGACGATGGTGCTCAAGCTTTCCCTTTCGCTATCAACGGACAAGATACAGAGGCAGCTGCAGCAAATCTCGCCCATGAAGTGGGTAAGCACGGTGATGCTGCACATTCCTTTGTGGTTGCAATTGACGATGGTGCTACAGCTTTCCCCTTCGCTATTAACTTGCAAGACAAAGGGGCAGCTGCAGCAAATCTCGCCCATGAAGTGGGTAAGCACGGTGCCACTGCAAATCCCTTTGTGGTTGCAATTGACGATAGTCCTACAGCCTTCCCCTTCGCTATTAACTTACAAGACAAAGAGGCAGCCGCAGGAAATCTCGCCCGTGAAGTGGGTAAGCACGGTGCTACGGCACATCCCTCTATGGTTGAAATTGACGATGGTGCTTCAGCTTTCCCTCTCAGAATCAAAGTAGAAGAAGAAGGTTGCGCAGCATACCCTTTTGAGAGTGATAAGAAAGATATGGATGCCCAAGCGTACCCTTTGGAGAGTGATACTTTACCATATCTTAGCAAGAACGAGGAAGAAGATGTTGATGACTCCGAGTGCCCTCTTGCGATTGAGGAAGAAGAAATTGATGACTACGAGTGCCCTCTTGCGATTGAGGAAGAAGAAATTGATCCTTTACCATCCTCCCTAGTGATGGACCAAAACGGTCTAGATGCTTCAGTATGTCCCCTTGTGACTGACGAAGAAAATTCTGATTCTTTAGCATGCCCCCTAATGGGTGAGGAAGAAGATTCCAATGACTCAGCATGCTCCCCTGTAACTGGGGAAGAAGATTTCGAAGCCACAGGAAGCCTATCTGTCACTGAA
Organism: Pocillopora damicornis; assembly: GCF_964200805.1. Classification (NCBI taxonomy): domain Eukaryota; kingdom Metazoa; phylum Cnidaria; class Anthozoa; order Scleractinia; family Pocilloporidae; genus Pocillopora; species Pocillopora damicornis. Next base: position 26,999,376 of record NC_142674.1, on the reverse strand, counting down.
AAAGAAGATCCTAACTCTTTAGCACGCTCCGCAAATGAGGTGAACAAACCTGATACCTCACCATTCCCTTGTGTGATGGAGGAAGAAGATCTTGATTCTTTCGAATACAATCCCCTGATCGAAAAAGAAGGCCACAGTGATTCCGTTTTCCCTCCAGATATTCAAATTGATGACGAAGAAGGTGTAACAAGTGAACCTGAAAGTAACGTTGGTTATGAAGGTGCTGTAGCAGTTCAATCTGAAAAGGAGGCAGTAGAAGAAGAACCTGAGACTTGCCAACTAAAGTACACGAAGGATGAACAAGACGATCTTGGAAACTATATGGACGACCAAAGTGATGCTGTAGACCTTCTTGACGGGGAGGCTGGCGTACAAGAGTATGATGGTGATCAACTTACTGCTGCAGATAAAGACGAAACTGGAAGTGACGAAGACGAGGAGTCATCTGAAGTAACTCCTCTTGTGCAGGACTGAGGCTTAATAGTAGAATTGCTGAACCTCCAAGGTTGTAGTCTTATAACACTCTGTGGTAATTTGTAGTTTAGATTTCGAGAACTTCAGCCTCAATATTTCATAGCTTTTGATTTTAAGATGTAGTTTCTATCGTACTTTTGCTTTATTAATGCTTTGGTAGTGATGATAACCATTTTCATAGTTTATAAATGGAGGTAAGATGGAATTTTCTTGGAAAAAAAAAACTTGTTTATTTACTTCACTTTTGCATTTCTTAGTTTACCGTTTATTCGCTTGGTGCACTTGTCAGTGCTTTGTTGTTGTTATTGACTGTAGCCTGATAGAGACAAGAAAAAAAAAAGAGAAAAAGAAATTGCCGTTAAGATAATTTTTATAACTGATCTAGTCAGAAATTTTGCGTAAATTTGTGAGTATTGTTCCTAGTATAAGTAATATTTCTTAAATTTTTTGTAAGTGCACTGAAGAGAAGAACAATAATGGACATGTTGATCTCTCCCAAGTCACAATGAATATTTACCCTGTTAGGAATAATTAAATTGTTGTAAAGCACTCTCTAAATGCTTCAGTAAACTTATATAAGCTAAACTCGTTTTGCTTACTCCATTCGTTGCAGCAAAATTGCTGGTTCGGATCAGACCACTTTAAGTAAAACAAAGGCATATGCGCAGAAAATGTCATTAATAAGAGTAGAGACAAAAGGGAGAAAAAGGGTGGGGCGAGGAAATCTAACTGTACATCTGATGGACACAATAAACTGAAATGACATTTAGGCTCCTTCAAAACACAGTCGAGCCAATATAACAATGGATTCTCATTCAATCATTTTTCAATTTTGTTTTTGCCACGAACACTTACATATAAAGCTAACATTGCCTAACCTATTACTTCAACTTTCATCGTGGGGAGAACTGTGCTGATTTTTTTAGAGAAACAAGCAACTGTGGTTATTTTCTTACTGTTTTTCGTTGTGTTTCTTGATATGAGCAAGGCCTTTGCCAAGATCAACGATGGCATTTCGGTGCGGCTTAGTTCATCATTAATCCATCTGATAGACAACAAGTAATGCTCATAAATTCTGAGTTCTCTGACCCTCTGGTCTTTGAATCCAGAGTGCCAGCAGCGGTTGTTACATGACTTGTCTTATTCAGAATATATGTAAATGACTTTTCATATGCCCCTCAATCTTGTTTTACTGAATATTATTGGATGATGCTAAACTTCAGATTTCTTTCCCAGTTCAAGGCTGGGCGAAGACAATAATTTTTTTCTGAGACGTGGAGTGTCCTTTAAATTAAAGTGAAGTAAAACCACGATCGTCGATAAAAGATCAGTAGGGACTCTGACGTCGATCTACACAATTTTGGTTCATGTCTTTTATCTCGGTATTTGTCTATTTGGCTGTTGAGGATACGTTGTAGGAAGTATTTATTGTTTAGATAGGGTTTCGAAATTTTTGTACACGAAATTAAATTTAAGTATGTTTTTATTTGAACCTCCCGAAAATCTGACATATTTCGACCCACTCAAAATGAATATAAAGAACCCAAAAGTAATCACTAAAACGTAACTTCGCTCATCCTTCTCCATTCACCTCCACGGGAATTGCGCCCAAAAAAGTTGAGACTGTTTCAGGAATAAATTAATCAAAATCATCTTTTTGCATCATTTTATCTCATAGTATTAAAGTATACACTAAAACAAATAGTCATTTAAGTGCGGTGGCAAGAGGTGGGTGTTCACATCTCCGCTTCGCAGCTTGGTAAATATCCACCTCTAGTTAAATCTACCTCGGTGAAGAGTTAAGAAATAATAAACATTTGATAAATTTCCAGTGTAGCGATTAGCATCGATAATGCAAACATTTCAGAAAAGACAACATTGGAAAATGAATCATTTTTCTATCCATATCTTGTAAAATTAATGTCAATAAAGGAAATATAAATAAATTTGAAAGGTCTTGGCTGACCACCAAACACCAGCACACGCACAACAATAACTAAATTGTGTCAATAATCATATATTATTACCCTTGGTGTTATCAAAACAAGCAGGCTGACATATCTGTCAACCAAAAACGGTCTATTTATGCGACTAAGAATAAAGTATTTGAAAGCCTGATGACTCAATTTGCTAGTCTCTGGCTAAATACTATAACAGGTACTGATAAGTAAATACGTAATACCTCTTGAAAACCGTCAGGAGACGGATTGTGCCTTTCTGTGTGAGCGTAACCGGTTTTCATGACTAAGCTATTGAGTCATTCATCACGCCCTTAAAACCAAGACTATTGCCGAAATGGCCTAGAGTATATTCTAGAGCTCGTGTGAATGATTTATTCGTGATATATCATTACACATTCCACGCTTTGTTTTTGGAAGCAGATGTAAACTGTTTGTGGAAAAAAAAATTTTGTTGAACATTGATAAGGGCTGAGACGCGCGCTTGTGTTTTCATCATAAAGTTAAAGTTCAAGAGAACTTAAAGTTTGGCTAAATCTCATTTTTTATTATTCTCGAATTTACTAATACCAAAATATAAGCCATTTAATTACCAATCAGCCATTTTTGTGGCTTCCTCAATTTGAGAGATGTTTAATTTAGTCTTATTTGATATTCAAGCATGACGCATTTTAAAATAAAGGTTAGACATATTCATCTTGAGGTTTTTCCTCCTGATTGTGGGGAAAAGTCAGCTGAAAGAGGCCAAAAATGCAAAAGAAAGCAGTGGTTCACTGTGAATGAATGTATAGAGAAGTCAGCAATAAGTGAGGCGGCGAATAAGGAAAAGAAAATAACAACCTTACTTGTTTAAAAGCGCCGCCGGCAATAGGACTAAAGGGGCCGCACAAATGTACGGGGTAGACTCTTTTAAGGTTTTATTCGACAAAGTTGCTTCGCACTTCGCTGAAAACGGTTTGTTTAGTCAATATGCGAGTTATTAGATTTACGCATGAGAGAACAGGGCACATCGAGCAAAGACAAGTCCACAATTAATGTTTATTTATTAATTTTGTTTATGCATGGGCGATCTTTAAATAAATATTAGAAACCCGTCCAAAATAGATGGAAAGAATCAATTCTCAATCAATATCTCATTGTATTTCATGGCAAAAAAAAGAGACTAATTGATGTTATGTCTTCCTCTTCTTATTATTCTCCTTCCTGTAAAGAGAAAATGGGAAAAAAAAAAGAAATTTGTATTCCTCCTCATATTGCAATAGAGTTTTCGACTCTGTAAGTGCAATTGCTTGTCAGCATTCAATGATTCCTTATTGATTAATATAAAAATTCGCAAAAAATTATTTCTTTAAGGACACGGAAGTTTTTCCACATAAATGCAGGCGACCTCGAATCACGAACAACAACAAAACGCCCTGGCTGTGTCCTTTACTGCCTTTCTCACTTCTGTGATTTTCCAACAGTAAAGAAAGGGATTCAGAGATGAGTTCAGATAAACTAAAGTTTTCGTAAAGAGCCACAGAGCATGAATTGCTGATCCACTAAGTACTGTATGTCTCAATATCGACACAATTATAAAAGGGGTGTAGCATGCCACTAAAGCCAACTGCACCCAAAATATGCTGGAAACTGTTTTCTGATATCGTTTGATGTTTAGTTGAACTCTTTCGTTTAATCTTTGTTTTGATGAATCTTTTGCTGTCCATGCACGTACTCTTCCCCTTCCTGTACCGTTTACTCCTGCTCCTTCTTCTGTGGCTGCTCTTGTCCCCGTTATTGCGCCTGCTTCATCTTTTCCTGCTCCTATATCTTCTCCTGCATTTGACCGTCCTTCGCCAGGGTTGTCTTCTACTTCAGCCTGGTACCGCTGTAATCTCAGGTGGATCTTTACGTAGCAAAACACGGAAGTAATCAGAGATACCACAACGGCCACAAAAACAACAATCTCCGAAACCGTTTGACTCCAGACACGAACCAATCCGCATAAAACAGCAATTATCCAGCATAAAAGTATAACAGCTTGAGTTCGCTTTAGTGTCACAACTTGTCTGTATCTCAGCCTCAAAAACACAACAAGAAGTCTGTCAACACTGATGGCTGTTGATATCAGTACAGTCAGTCCAAACAAAACATAGTTGGATATACAAACAACCTCTTCGACGTAATACACAATATCTATGTCGGTGTTACCAAGATCAATGTAAAGAAATAAAACAGTCACGAACAGAGGTTGTGAAAAAAGACCCACACAAAGATCGGTAGCGGCTAGACATTCAAACAAGACCTTTGCAGCGGGATGCAAAGAGGACACTTTATAAAATGTTAATAGAAGCAGAGCATTACCAAGAGATGCAATGAAGGAGAGGACAATGTTGAAAGCGAAGAGAAATGCTACTACTCCAATTGGTAATTGTGAAGATAACTGGCTAGTGAGGGTCGCCATTGGCGCTCACGTTTAGACTTGTGGTTCTGTCTTTCCCTCTTTTGGCAGCAAATGAACGTTTATTAGGCGATCCGTATTCGATATAAGAGTATTATTTTTTTGTTGAGAATTTTAACAGTTTCTATTGGATAAAAAATTCCTCCTGTTGTCTGATTTTCCGATGACAAATGTCACAGCTATAATTAGACTTGTTTTTAACTCTTTCGTGTTTTATTCATATTCTTTGAATTTTCATCATGTTTAGTAAGCAGGTGCCACATTTATTTAACATACTAAATGACGTAGAATCTGTGAATTATTTTTCGCCAATACTTTGTAGAGCTTTCTCAACAAGTCAGCTTTTCTTTTCAGTTCCTGACCCATGTGTGTCTTTGCCCTTCTTAGCTATGCTCGTTTTGTTTTTAAGGTAACATATTTGTGGTTCTTTTATAAGCAAGTGCTTTTTAGATGAAAAAATTTGCATAATATACTTATGTTAAGAAACATTGTGGTGAATTCGCATAAATAAAGACATCATTGAGCTACAAACAACAACAAAACGCTCTGATTGTCTTCTTTACTGCAATTCTCACTTCTCTGAAAAATTAATTATTTTGCCACGAGTGTGTTCCCTAAATTCAGAATTCATTAGCCAGAGCCAATCTACCGGCTCGTCAGGATATGTCAGTGAGTAGAGGTACTCTTTAACTTGGCGAAAAACATAGGCGCAAGGCTAAAAAATATTCGTGAAAATCTTAGCTCGATATTACTTTTTCCTCTGAATGGATTCGATTAGGGTTTAAGTTTAAATGAGAAAACACAACTTTAAAATTAATTAAATTTGCTTTGAAACGAGTTGGGTGTGGTGTGCGGAAAAAAAGTGTTACCACCGCAAATAGCCAGCTGAAAAGAAACAATTACCTCCATGCTTCTTTTGAAGTAAAAATGAAGAAATAAGCCACACGAAATATTGGAAAATCACCGTAAAAAAAGAAAACAAAATGGTATTGACCGAAAACCCTTCAACTCTGTTTTTCTTGAAAATAGAAAATCCCCGTCTGCAGTTGAAAGTCTTACATGGCTAGAGAGACTTAAACATCACCACCTGCTCATTTCGGAAACTAGATTCGTTCTTTGGATGTTCAGTGTGGTGTTCAAGAGGAGAGTTCTCAACGCCTTTAGCAATGAAAGAGTGGTAACTGCTATAAAATAACATGGAGAACCTAACGGAAAATACAAACCAAACAAGAATTAATCAATTTCGTTGCTTCTCGGGCGTATATGATCGAAGTCTTATTATGTTTGTTTCGTTATTGATCTTATAATTTCCATTGCAGCCATTGTGGGAAATGGTCTCATTCTTTTCCCTCTCTACAAGATTTCTTCCCTTCATCAACGATCAAAATGTTTGTTCAGTAATCTTGCATGCACTGATATCACTGTTGGACTCAGTTTCCAGCCGTTTCATCTCCCTTACATAATTTCCCAAGAACACTCTGCAATTTGTTACCATGGCTCGCTCATCAACCGAACCTTGGGGGTTATTTTCTGTGGCGTCTCTGTCCTCACACTGATTGCAATAAGTACAGACAGACTTTTAGCTGTTTCACCAAGGTTAAGATATCGAGAAGTGGTAACTCTGTGGCGAGTAGTCCTTTGCTGGCTTTTTTTGCATTACAAGAGGAATAACAAACCATTCTATCCTTCCTATTTATTTGATAATCAGTAACATAGGTGTAATTTTTTCGATGATGACTTCTACTTTCTACTACATAGCATTTTACATAAAAAAAACTCCACCGTCAAGAAGCTCAACTCCAAGCTTAAATTATCATTCCCAAATTGTGTGATACAAATACATTTTTCAAAGATAAAAACATAGCAGAATGACGTGCTCATTGTTGAGTTGAATTAACTGAAAGATGGAAACTTAAAAGCCGCGCTTCAAAAAATTGCAATATCACTGTCATCATCCGAATCATCATCGCCAGATATCGTGATTTCAATTTCGTCGTCATCATCATCATCGTCATCGTCATCATCATCATTTTCATCATCATCGTCATCGACATCGTCATCTTCCTCGCCACCTTCGTCGGATTCCTAAGAGAAAAAAGGCATGGAGTCGTTATTTTATTGACCTACATCAAACACGTGTTGCACTAAGTGACGTGTTTTTTAATTATGTTCCAGAAGTAATTTAAAGTTCATCTCTGCTTTAGTGCCAGGGGGCGCTATAGTCCACAACCTAACTAAGTGCAGGATTTTTTATGCAAATAAGGCACGAACCAATCACATAACCGAATCCGCCTCCAAGATGGCGGTTTCACTTCTCTTTGATTGGTCCGTTCCTGCGAATATTGATGCGAAAGTCCTTAAGATTCTCATACCTGCTCGTCCTCGTCATCAGCCCTACGCAGCCGCCCGACTTCGTACACCCGGCAAACGCTTTCGTCGGTGCTGGCCTGATTCTAAAAGAGAACGTTACCGAATTTATGATATGAAATAATTCACGTGAACTGTTATGACATGATGACCAGATCTTTACGATGATAGTTTGCAACTTATGCAATCATGAAATGACAAGTAAAGCCAGTCAGATGGTTCGCATTGCCAAAGTTTCTCCCACTTGTCGTGGTATGAGGTAGTTGGGATAACTGCTACCTCTTGAGCTTGCAGTGCAGGCGTTATATTAGGGCGAGTTAACGTTAAGAAGTTCGCGATCGATTATTTCTCCGGCCATGTTTGACTAAGAGTTTGAGTGGAAAGTGGAAGGAGGGGGCAGTGAAAGGCGAAAAGAAGCTTGCTCGAAGAGGCTGTTAAAAAGCGAAACACCCCATGACTAATTGTGCCTCACCGCATTTTCGGAATTGAGCAAGTAACCGTAACCACAAGAAAAAGAAAAAAGAAGAAAAAAAAAAAACGTAGAGCGGATGAGTGAAACTGTGAGGCAGCTTTTTTTCAGCGCAGAGACAAATGGCTTCGACGTAACCTTTTCCGAGGACACAGATATGAGCTGATGTTCGCTGCATCCTATGTTTTTTGAGTGTAGCTTCCGTTAATCCCTTTGACGATGTTTCTTCCATTTGATCGTAAACAATACTTTGAAGCAGACACACTTCTGCACTCGAAGGTTTGTTTTATAATTAGTTTTAAAGCTAACCAGCATCTTAAATAGAAAGCTTTTCCTAAAAAAACCAGTGGGTAACACTGCCAGCAGATCTTTTCCAGTGACCAACACTGCCAGCAGATCTTTTCCAGTGACCAGTGTGGAAATTAAGACTTTTTGCTACCCTCGTAATGCGCGAGACACTCCATGTTCTGATGAACACTTGAGAGATTCCCTCAATCTGTCTACAGCCGCTTCCTGCTCTAAAAAATTCGGTTTTTCTAGGCAGCTTCCTCGTGAATGAAATCGGAATTGTCAACTACGCCTTCGAAAGAGTTCACCCTCTTTTGTTTTTCCCGCAAGATAATCATGAAGCAGTTTGGCTAGTAATTGACAAGTAGAGCTAAACCGCACCAATCGGCTCAGGTCTTACGATCAAGATAAATTGAATTTAATGTTTCATAGAAATCACAAGAATCCTCTTACCTCTGAAGAAGTGTCGGAGAAGAGGGAGAAAGAAGGAGAAGAGAGGAAGTTAAGCAGGAGCGGGAGAGGAAGAGGATGGGAATGAAAGAAGAAGGATGGAAGGGAGGAAAACAAAACAAGGCAGAGGTTTCCGATTTTTAAGCTTACCTCAATAACGGCTACAAAGCTGTCAGTTATATCGGTACGCAAATCAAATATTGTCTTCTTAACGTCGATTGTAGCTGTTTGAAAGCAATTGAAATTTCCAACATCATTTTCTCACTCATTTCGTAAACGTCAAGATATTTCAAATTAACTGATAACGAGCGCCAAACAAAATTTCTATTTAAATTTGTAGCAAGCCATCCTGCTCACCTATTGGTTGATAATCTGTTGCGTCAAAGGTCCTGAACGAGGTCTCGTACGGTCCAAGGAGCCTGGAAGCTAGCGGTATTTCCAAAGGATCTGAAAGATGTTTTACTATAAAATACATGAAGAACAAATACCGCTCCCTTCAGTCCAGAATTCATTTTTTTTTTCATTTTTTGAGATATCAGAGGCTACGAGGGACTTTTCCCTGAGGGCCCAGTCATGTAAAGGGCGGATAACGCTATCCGACGGATAGAGTTTTATCTAATGGATAGCGCTATCCAACCTTCGAAAGACTGGAGCCGGAAGTTTTAGGGTTATGAGTGGAATAAAAGAGCTAGAGCTCTTTCACTTTTCCAAACACCGCAAAAGTTGCTAAATAATTGATGAAAAGTTGAAAAATTTCCTTACGCAATTTTGGATGTCTATAAACTGCTAAAAACCTATGGAACCATAATCCCGGGTGAATATTCCGTGCTCTCAATTTGAATTTGAATATCGAGATGACCTATAGATCGCAACTAAAGGCTCACGACTTGGACGCACTAAAACCTCAATGTCGGGTCTGGTTTCCTTCGTGAAAAATTAATAAAGTATTAACAAATTTGAGAAGTGCGTAAACAAGTAAACATGAAATTACCCCCATACATGACGTCACCACTGTTATTGAAGATCACGTGACATTGATCTAGTGAAGGACATGTGTCCAGTAAATGGAAAGAGCGAAGATCCCACTGTTTTTAGCGTCAAGGATTATTGGCAAAGCAAAAGGCACACGGTTTATTTGAAATGAGTTGCTTTGGACATTCTAAGAGGTTAGTGTCACAAGAAACAGTAGTGCTTCGTCAGTTGTGAGGGCGGGCAAATAAGATAGTTTGGTTTTATCGACTAGGTTGATGATGTAAATTGGCCAGCAAATCACCAAGGATATTCAGAAGTAAGTTTATACTTCGTGGATCAGTCAGGTGACTGTGTATTGCTTCACGAAAACGCTCAAGATGAGGAAACAATAAACTTTTCTTATGAAATAATAGTCCTTGATATCTATCTCTCTCCCAATTCACTGTCAAAGTAAGAAGAAGGAGGTAGAGTGATTTTTCGAGATCCGTGAAAGGCCGACGTTGTGTTCCCTTATTTTCGTGAATCTGGACTCACTGCTTTACAGTATAGCATTGGCTCGTTCTTTAAAAACGAAAAAAAGGATACAATCTCTGAATTGATGATAATCTCCAGCCCGGAGGGATGAAAAACGCCGCTGACAAAGTTGTTAAACTTGTCAAACTTGTGTATAACCCGTTTGCCTTTGACATCCCATAATACACCGTCGTTCAGTACCAGGTCGTCCGTGGGATTAAAGGAGGCGAGGTTCTTTGAGTAGTTGTTAGTGTTGTTGGAATCGTGCAGAGTTAGTACCCGCTGACCTGTCGCAGTGTCGTAAATCTGATGGTGGAATATAATCTAGTGAATAATATCATCACACTCTAACTGCATTCTAATGCTCGTTGTTATCGAGAAAGAAAAAGGGGGGTTTTGGCACAGAAGTACCACAAGCAATAAAAGACAAAAAAAGAAAAAAAAAACCTGAATTAAATACAAAATAAATAAATCTCGAGTTCGGCGCCTTAAAGTTTGACTAATGTTTCAAAAGACGCATTTCAACTGAGTGACGCGAAAGAAAAACCAAAGTTATTTGTGAAGCATATCAAAATAACAAATCAAAAAATTATCAAACACAGCCAAGAGGCCTCAGAACAAGTAAACTGAGGCGGAGAAAGCTGATCTTGGCCATGAAGTCTGGGCAAAAAATTCCTCTTGAAAGTCCGTGTATTCGAGACAAAAAACGATCTCGCACAAACTTGGGCGAAATTAGCGATTCTATCATCCTTGCTGTCCCGTGTTCACGCACTAGCAATTTCGCTGATCTATTTTTCCTTTTGTAAATGTCCTAAATGAACAGCGACAATTGGTCAAACTGAGGCTACTCGCGATGTATTTGGAATTGAAAATGCATCACATGTCTTGAACTCACATGCGCAGTAGCGTCGTGTGTGCCAATAATTCTGTCTTCTGATAAATTACTAAACTTTACCCAAGTGTCCTCGCTAAATGGATGTCTGAGCCAAAGAGAAACAAATATAATTATAAAGTAAATAGCACTTTTTATCAAATAGAGAGATAAATGTAACGACGAAACATTACAGTTCGCCTACTGTCACCGTGTCATTAACACCAATCCGATTACAGGATACGAGCCATGATATACACCTAAATTATTTCCCATTTTGCTTGTTTTATCTTGAGCGTTGATTGCCGCAGGTGAATTAAGTTGGAGTCATTGCTCGTCTCCTGTAATTTATGAAATTAGTTTGTCTAAGTGTCTTTTGTAAAAGTTGTAGCTCTGAAAGAACAATGTAAAACTTTTTTTTGTATTTCAGCGATCCTCAAGTCAATAAAAATTAATGGTAAATATAGTAAAGTATGTGTCTGTTTTATGTTTCTGCGACAAACATTGTAGTTTGTTAAAGGTGAGATACAAATAAACCAAGCAGAGACACAAACAAGGACGTGCCTATCAGATGCACTAGTGGTACGAATCAAACAGGTTTTCAAGTTCAAAGACTTACTTCATTTCGAAAACATCTCCAAATGACCAAAGGGCACAGGGAGGTAAAGCAGACGAAGATGACGTCAATAAAAGTTCGCGGTCCTAAAAATTGAAGAATGAAGTACAGAAAGACAATTTCAGTGATAAATGAATTCGTGAACACAACCTGAAAGGGTCACATAAGCCTTAGAAAGGTTCATAACGTTGTGAAACGCCCTGCAAAACTGATGAATAAAGAGGGTTGATTGGTTTCAGCGAAAGATATGGAAACTAAACAGTTAACAAGAAGACTGGATTTGACCGAACGTTGAGTAATTTAAAAGCAATAGCGGAGCTGCCTTGTTTGTGTGGATGTGGAACGAAATCCAACATCGAACATAACTTGTTACCATTTGACTGTTGTTGGGTTGGGGAAGGGAGGTGTGGGTGCGCCCCCCAAAAAAACGTGAAAAACATTAATGAAACTTTGACCTGTTCGAAGTAGAAAGAAAGGTATTTTTAACTATATGAGGAGGGAAACTTCCATGTTGTACTCTTACTTTTGAACATTGGCACATGGAAATTGCTCTGTCTGCGCTACAGAGATAAGTCGCCTCTTCCTGCAAAAGATCATTTTTTAAAAATAAATACGTAAAATAAAAATGAACATGAATAATCATGCACTGAACGGTTTGAATCCAAAAAAGAACAACAAAAACAAAAAAAAAGAAGGAATAGGTATGATACAACTGACAACTTAACTTGTCACAATCAACGACTGATTCATACACATATAGCTATTTCAAGAAAAATTTGGCGTTTGACTTGAAATCAAAAGGTGTAAATTAAGTTTTGTACCTGTCCAGTCATTAAGTTGTATTCCTTCAACTCGCCTATTTGTGTTCCAAGTAAAACAGACTTGCCATCGGGCTGAGGAGAAAAAGTAAAAACTTAGGTACTACGTTTACATGACCTCATAAAAGCCACTGCTTTTTTTTTAACTATAGTAAGGATAATTCTTACGGGTAGAAAAAAAAAAAAAAAGAAAAAAAAGGAAACACAAAATCATAATTTCCATTTTACTACGAATCAGCCAAATGTAAACGACACCAAGAACAGTGACCAGCGTCTAATTTCTCTTTACAATATCACTCCTTGAATCAAACATTATGATCACGTGAATAACAGTGACCAGCGTCTAATTTCTCTTTACAATATCACTCCTTGAATCAAACATTAGGATCACGTGAATAACAGTGACCAGCGTCTAATTTCTCTTTACAATATCACTCCTTGAATCAAACATTAGGATCACGTGAATAACAGTGACCAGCGTCTAATTTCTCTTTACAATATCACTCCTTGAATCAAACATTAGGATCACGAGAATAAAGAAAATGATCACCAAATAAGAAGCTCTTGATTTTTTAAACAAATTCTCTTTGTCAGCACCTTAGGGATTACATAGAGAACAGTAAGGAGAATATGCATACTGATGTTAGCATGTAAAGGGTCAAGCCCTGAAGATACATTTTTGAGGAGTAAATTTGATGCCTGAAGAAGTATTACGGTTCGTTCATCGTAAAAAAAAATTTAAAAAAATTGGTTATCAGTTTCAATTGGTTTTTATTTCCTTCACCTTAGGAACCAGTCTTTATTTATCACTTGGGGGGGAGAGGTAGGTAAATTTTTGGGGATCCCACGGTTTTTAGGGGGGAGCGGAGGGGGATCAGTCGTCTCTAACAGAGCTTAGAGGAACAACTATAGAATTGACTGCAGGTGGGATCATTACGATACTGCAGAACTTTAAGGGGGGATCAGGTGAATTTTATGGTGAAACAAAAAGAAGACTCCGATCCCCCGCCCCACTCCCCTGGAGGAAAATTGACAGGCCCCTTCTTAAGTTTACTTCAACTGCTTCGTGTTTGCCAAATTTAGCCAACCAGGATCTTTTCTATCCTTGGGAGTGGTTAGTCCTCGATATCACTTGCTCCTCTTAGCAGTTATAGATCTTAAAAATCACATTGAATGTGGTAACAGAGAGACTTACTGCAAAACATGCACATGTAAAGAAGCTGTTTTCTTCAGTATCGCGAATGGCCCTGAGCGGTTTAAATCTAATGGAGAAAAACACAGTTAGACACAACCGAGAACTAAACTTAACACAATCAAAGACTAATTGTGAAACTTCGTCGGTAAAATGCGTCAGAATTCTGTAGAGGAACATCATCTTGAACATTATCTTGAGCAAACTTAGCATATTCGAATCGTTTCCTTGAGTCCAAACCTATCTGCTAATAAAACTGAAAATAAAAGACTTCAAAAGGAGATCAACTAGTGTCACGTCCTTGCACATGATAAACTCCACTTCTTTTGGTCGACGCGAAGGCGATAAGCCGGCGCTTTTGAAAAACACGAAAAATCCACTCTGTTCAGAGATTATGGAAACCTCAGTCACCTGTGTTCAAAAATACCGTTTATGTGTGGACAGGGGTCTGAGAATCAGGTTACAATGATTCTGTTAAGAGAACATTAAGAATTTCTAATAAAGCGATACGAAGTACAAATAAGGCATCTCCTACCTTCCGTACACAAACCGTCTGTTTAGTCTGGCGCCGTTAAATCCGCCATGACGCGGAATCACCTTCAGGTGGGAGAACATTTTTCAAGATTGAGTACAGATAAATGTTGAGTGAGACCACTCTATAATAAGAGCTGACACGAGTATCAGAACGACCTATTAAGATGATGAGATAAGTGTTTCCTTTGTCCGCCACCGTGGCAAAATAGTTTTGTTTAAAGCTAAGAACAATAGCAATATACATACTTCTCTTCGCTTTAACCTCGTCGTCATGTTCGATGGTGCGTAATATCTGTACTTTGGTTCAGGGCATTTGTGGGGTCTGACGATAGACAAATCGGAATAAGTTGATTGTTCACAGTTTTGAGTTTTCTTAGACATCTGCAATTGTGGCGTATGATTCGATAAACAGCCCTATTTTAAGTATAGATTTATAAACACTCTGGAATTTTTTAATTGGAAGAGAGGAGATGCATTATGTGCAGTTTTTCAAAAATAATTCTACAAGATGCCACATTTATAACTCTTGTTATAAATGTTAAAAACAGCTTTAAATAAACGGGCAAACACTCGGAGAAACAGTAAAAAAATAAATAAATAAATAAAAAGAAACAAATAAATAACAAACAGTAAGGGAGTGTGAAAAAAAACCAAGCAAAACAAGAGAAAGTCTATTTGTCTAGTGACCTAGAAAACCTTGTAGGCAAGAAATAATTCTTACTCACCTACCGGTCTACCAGGAGGAGCTTAGGGTTTCACAAACCTTTTATATAAGTAGCTACCGTTAAAGAGATAGGCGGTGGTGATTACTTAGGGTCGTACAAAATTCGTAAAAAATCTCAAAGAGGTAATTTGGTATTGTAAGTCGAGTTGGTCACCACTTCAGTCAACGTTAGCCCTTCGTCATCGCTCTAACGAAGGGCTAACGCTCGAAACGTTAAATTCGGAACTATAAACGGTGGCTAATTTACGTTATCAACTCAGTTTATAATACCAAATTACCTTCTTAAAAACTCCAAACAACAAAGCACCACAGTTCTTTAGAAACTTTCCACCTTTAAAATCGTAACAGGAGGCACTACGATACCATATTTAAGCGAGAGTGAAATGCGCATAAGAAACTCTTAATGAAACTACTGGCAATCCTCCAAACAAGCCGAAATACTTTTTCAAGTGTTTTTGGCTCTGGCATACATGACTTACCGTATTAAGGAGAATGGAGGGCCAGCGGACACAGGATTGTTGCACTGCGCATGCTGTTCGCGAAGATACCGCGTCACGATCATGTCCAACGTAGGAGGTGACGGTGGGCGTGCAGGGCGAGAGAGATCGGCAGGTAGAAGCCGCTGACCAAAACAAACATGCAGACAAAGAAATCGATCGACGTATCATAAACAATATTGTAACACAAAACATTAATAAAATAATAATATCGTAATAATCAACAAATTATTATCCTTTTCGACAAATAAATTTACACGAGATTAAAAAAATACTTTTTCCATGAATTTCTTTGTTCTTATGGCAGGGGTAGGATAAGTACACGCCAAAATTATGATCAGCATTCAGATAAAGTTATCCTGACCGCTCAATCATCTAAACATTGTTATTACCTTTCCTGTTGGTGTTCCAGGGTCGTTGAATTGGTACCGCGTCAGGGATGGAGTCCCGGGAGTGCTAACACCAGAGGAGGCCGTAGAAAGGCTTGAGGAGTGATTGAATCGTACCTGTGTACAGTGACAGACAGAGTGACTGTTAGAGTAATTGACTGACTGCCTGACAGAGACGGAGCAACTGACAGACTGACAAACAAACTAACTAACTGACGGGCTGATTGACTGACAGACTAATAAAGGGGGCAGGTTTCTAAAGAAGCGCTGTGGTGCTGCGTCGGTGGGAGAGTATAACAAGGTAATTCAGTATTACCACCTGCGTTGATAACGTAAAATAGCCACTGTAAAGAGATTAAAAGCTGACGTTTCGGGCGTTAACCCTACATCAGTCGCTCTGACGAAAAGCTAACGCTCGAAATGTCAGCTTTACCCTTTATGGTGGCCAATTTACGTTATCAACTCAGTTGATAATACTTAATTGACCGACAGACTGTCAAACGGATGGGCTGATTGACTGACTGACTGGCTGACAGATTGACAAGCTCAATCACTTACTAACGGCTGACTAACTGATGGACTGGTGGACTAAGGAACGGAATGATGAACTGAAGGACAGATTGGCTGACTTAATTTGTCGGTTCTTTTCCTGTAAAGGAATTTTACAAAGGAATTTCAGAAAAAAAAGACAAATTTGGTCATTTTCATCATAACCCGTTCACGCAGACTCGTGCCATTATTACATGACTTTAGAAAATGCGATCGTGATCGTATTTTCCTCATGAATCAAGGGACCTTGTGATCACAGAATACACTTAATAACGACAACACGCACCACATACTTTCCTATTAGTAGGCGTATAAAGCAGATTTGATTCAGGTTTTGGGTCAGGTAGATTGGCTTCTCTCCGTAAAACCTCTGCAGTCTCATGAAGTCCTGGTCCAAAACAACCACACCTTTGATTAACAAATGAGCCACACACCCTCAAGACTAGAACAAATTTAATTCGAGTGTCCAAAGTAATTTGGGACGCTTCGCTTTTGCTCTACTAAGGGCTGTTATTGATCTAGAAAACTTACGCCACCTTAACCAATCAGATTCAAAACTAAAACCAGTTGCGATTTTGTCGCCCGCGTTTTCCCGCGCTTCAGAAGGTTGCTTGTTTTTACTTTAAATTCTTATTGGCTCCACGTGATATTTTTCTTCGTTCTGATTGGTTGTTTTGATTGCTTTACGACACTCAAAATAAGAAGCAGAGACTTAACAACAAAGATTATTCCTATTAAATTATAGAAATAATCCAGCTCTGCATAATTGTTGGACTGTCGGATGACTTGGGACTTTCGTTTCGTTTCGTGATTCCGCCCCTTGACCTGATTTTCTCTTAATGCTCCTCGACGCTCCACAACAAACCTTGGGTTGTGAGGTGACTGTGAACCAGTTGTAAAAGCTCTTTTGCCGGATATGAAATATGAGTCTGCGCAACAACATCAGCCTAAGAAAGTAAAGGCTGATATTTAGTTATTGGGCTGTACAGGGTTTGAAAGTGTCCTACTTAAGAGAACATCGAAATAAGTAAGAAAACCGACCCCACAGAAGCTATTGGGTAAGAGAAGTAAAAGGACAATTCAAACTCTAAAACTGTTAAATTTACATATGATTTCTTACTGGGCTGTTCTGATAATGCTCTAGAAAGCATTAATTTCTTAATTTCCTCTTAACTTAAAAGTATTTAGATGAAAACCGATAGTGTGACTATCTTACCTATGATCAAATGTTTTCTTTTGGGAGGGGATAGCAGGGAAACTGAGGATGTCCCTCCTCCCCTCCTCTGAAAAACAGAGAAAGCCTGAAGGCAGTCTCGATGACCATCCATTTTTAAACAAGAAATACAAAGAAGTAGATTCTGATAAATTCTTCAAATCAAAATCATCGATTGTTCATTATTAAGCAAAACTTTAATAATCGAAATTAGACTTTACCGTACGTTTGCCGTTCAAACAAAATTTAATAAGCAGTAAACTATCGAGTAAAGACGCTGTTGAAGGTCTCCGCCCTCCCCTGTTTGAGACGACAGCTTGTGTCAATTTCAAGTTCATACCTTGTTTATTCTAGACAGGGACGGGACTGCGGAGGACGTAGCCAGAGATTTACCAGTGACTCTTTCAAGTAGCTCGGCAGCATATTTGCAGAAAAGGGCGTGGTCAGAAGCATTATCCTCAATGATCGGCTCTCGCATCAAAACTGTCAACAAATTCAAGACAAACGACATTGAGTCAACGTAAATGAAAGAAATGAAATGATGTTTTAGAAGGTCAACATGGCTGTAAATAGGTCAAGATAGCTGGATATTTGGTGAGCTCTTTTTGGCGCTTTTGTGGACTGAGACGAAGAGTCTTGAAGTAGACAAAAGCTCTTGACTGATTAAGTTGTTCAATGAAGGAATTACTACATAGCAAAATTATTCTGCTTATATAAGAATCAAGAATGACTTGTTTTCTTTTAAGCGCTGGAAAAGAAAGTCATCGGTGATGGTGAGTGCTCGTTTTACATTTGAAAAAGTGTTTTGACCGTCCTCTATCGCTTTTTACGACTTCTTTATCGACGTTGGCTAAACATTACAAACTTTGTAAGTCTTCGCAACGCAACCTTTTATCTTGCGCGAAATGAAAGCGTGATATCCCAAGCGGATAAGAGCTAAGGTAGCCTATCAGAACACAGGACTCGCTTCATCTTGCCTACGGGCACGCCCAGCTGTATAATATGGTTGGATGAGTGTGAAGAAAGCACCGCGCAGTGCAATACTCACTTTGTAACTGGCCGCTGTTAAACAGCTGTAGTTTTCCAATGACTTGCCTAATCTTGTCGCTCCTCGATAAACCACATAGCGCTTTACAAGCTAGAGCACGGATACAATCTGCATCAACCAATGGCGTTTTCACCATCAGTAAGGAGAGCAGAACCTTGATGCCATTACTGGCCCTGACACATCCCCACATCTTGGATAAGATGTCGTCGCTGCTTTTAAAAGCCGCCTTGGACTTCGACTGAAATTTTGCAACAGCTCCGCTAATCTGCAAACAATGAAGACAAAAGTAATCATCGCGGTGACGCCAAACACTACTTAAGCAGTTGAAAAAAAAACTGAAAAAAATCAGGCATGTACCATAGTTAAACGGAAAACTGGAAAAAAAGAACAACGCACTCGGCCTAGCAGCTTAAAGCCTTAAACACTAAATACTTTTAAATTCAGCAAATATTCCTAACGTTTGAGCAGCAATTCTTTCATGAACTTTAATCAGCCTAAGACTGGGAGGAGAGCAGCGTTGAGGAATGGGAGGGAGGGGGTTGAGGAACCGCGGAGAGGTAAACAAAGATTATTGTGTTGACTCCGATATTGACTCAACTTTAAGCGACTTTATCATTACCAAGTCAGTTACAAAATGAAGAATTTTCGCCTGCTCTACCAACAAACTACGCCTGTAACTCTGTTTCCTATTTGTTTTTGCTTGTTTGTTTTTGTTGTTGTTGTTTTTTTTCTGTCGCGAGAAAACTTTGAGAAAACTTTGAGAAAACTCATGCGGGAGGGAGGGAACTCAATCGAAACGCGCACAAACCACTTACCCTGACTCGAGGACCGCACACACAGTTACAAATGACGTGGAGAGCGGCTTTCTGTACCTCAGAGTCATTGAGTAAACTCCCTTCAGCGCAACGCAGCAAAAGCCTAGAAAAAAAAATTTCTTAATATGACTGAATAGAGAGTATATAAGCCTTCTGGCCTCTTGCTATCAAATTTTTTCACGTGTCATTAAAATAAAGTGACTAAGAACATTTCTACTCCTTGTGATGATCACGAAGGACTTTTGATGGGAATTTTTCGAGTCTTCACGTCTAAATTAATTCTCTTCCCGTAGATCATACCTCATTCCTTTCTGTTGTTCTCCTGACGGAAGTTGCACTTCTTCACACAGCGCCATCTGAGCCTTAGGACCGACTGTCAACACAAACAGCATCTCTAAAGCAAGGCGGGTCACGTCGGCTGCTAATCGGATGGCGTCCGCTCTTGAATGGAGCAAAGAAAAATTGTAATATCTTAAGTCGACAATACTAAAAAGCTTCTTGTACCTTTTTGAAGGCAGTAGAAAATCATTACATCTAATGTTCTGCTAAATGAATTATCAAAAACTTCAATTCCTTGAGTTGAAACGATTTCCGAGAATTTCAAAGTCCAGTAACACAGTCCTACAAGCAGACCTTTCCTGATTTTCCTGGACTCGTACAAACTCTGGAGAAATGATAGCAAAACCAATGACTTACCTATTACTGGTCACTCCCCAGTCTGATGATAGGGAGATCAACTGAAGCAGCAGGGTGAAGCCTTGAAGTCTGTTCATCATCTTTAGGAGAAAAAGAAAACATGTTACATTATAGCGAACTTGAGCAATCAGGAAGGCAACGTCGAGGAAGACGTCGACTGAAATGATGAATTTTTACTTTTGGTTAGAATTTCGCGAGTGGCTGGATGTGTTTATCGTCTCTTACGGGGCCACAACTTCAGCATAACATATGTAAGCAGGGTTGAGTTCCAAATGTAAGTTTTACTAATTTGCAATCGGTGTTTCCGTTCTCAGACCACGCAACGTTGGGTGATTTCACGTTTTTGTTTTGCAGAGAGCATCTACGGAGATGTACAAAGTTCTAAAACGCACGTGCTAAGCAATTAGATCTTTTGTTTGGCCGCGTCCTCGTTTCAGGCCGTTGTGGTGTGCTACAAATCCCTAATAAAAACGAGAAAACGTGTGCATTCTGACACCGTAAAGAAGACAGTTTACTCTAGTTATAGGTAAATTGGCAAGGTGTGTCTATGCTTATGAACACTGGTGAATAAAATGAAAAAATAAAAACAAGAACAAAACAAGAAATGAACAAACACACAAATGAATGAAATTACTTCTCCACTCTATTCCTGAGAGCGAACCGTATATGTAAACTAGGAAACTTATGAATATAATAATAGTAATAACAATTATGATGATGATGACAATAATAATAACAATGACAATAATAATAATAATAATAATAATAATAATAATAACAATAATAATATTAAAACCGAAGAGAATAACGACTAACAACAACAAAGCAATGGAAGTAGGTGTCATGGTGTCCATCGAGGAGTTTCATAAGCTACGAGTTTGAAGCTGGACATTGTATCATGTCCCTGTGAAAAATACTATAACACTCTACATAGGAGTTCAATGCTACTATGTGCCCTCCACTTAATAAACCAAGATACGCCTCTGCGAAATAATCAACCACGACCATGTGACGTTTTTTTTTCTTTTGCGTTATTTCTCAGTTATTACCTCAACAGGCTCCCAACGCAGTGTTGTTGGAGCATACTCTAACATCAACTGGCAGTTCTCCATTACACTGCTGTGAGACAGAGATGCAGCCTGAAAGAGAACAGTTGCTTATCAATATCAGTTGAACAAGATGATGCTTCGTCATCGCTCTGACGAAGGCTAACGCTCGAAACGTCAGCTTTTTTACCCTTTACGGTGGCTAATTTACGTTTTCAACCCAGTTGTTAACACTAAATTACCTGCTATACTCTCCCACCGACGCAGCACCACAGTTTCTTTAGAAACTTACCCCTTTATTCAAAAACAGTATCTTCTGCGTAAATATTTAAGACGATTTGGAGTGTTTGTTAGGCGAGGTTCATAAACTTTCATGGTAAAAGTGAAAATTTACAAGGATGGGATTAAATGTTAAGCAGAATACTGCCAAAAACCTTTTCCAGGTTTAAGTTAACTTCCAACCTCTCTGAACTAAAACAGCCGAGCAGGCGTAGTCCTTTCACATAACATAACATACTGAATTTGCCCATCTGACGATATACAAATTTTCTCCTAGAATTAGGGAGTAGGCTTGGAAATTCACCTTATACGCTGGAACTGGAACAGGTGGTGTTCCACCCTCGTTCCTTGCAATAGATCTCCTCAGCGCATCTGCCCTGATGTGAAGATGGGCATCAAAGTATCTCCGTAGAGCCATGCAAGTATGTTTCGCTGTCTGCCTGCTGCCAAACACCTCATCATCACTCAGTAGTTCTGCCTCGTCGGGACGAAGGATTGAAAGCGTACTTAGCTGCCATAAAAAGGTTAAACAAAAAAAATATTCTTTTAGAATGGTTTGCAGCCAGTAATATTCGTTGTTTTCAAGATGGAAACGCAAGTGGAATAGGACCGTAAAATGGCTTGAAAAAATTTAAACGAGACTGCGCAGTCTGGAAAATGCAAACACGGCGTGCACTAAAAATACTTGTTAATTCATAGCGGTCGGCATGTCTCTAAACTACGTTTCAAAAGTAACAAACCGTGATTTTTTGAAGTGGAGGTGGCTGGCTATTGGTGGATATTCACTGAGTCTCGAAGCCGCGAGGTGAATATCCACCGCCAGCCATCGACACTAAGGTGAATATTTGTTTTAGTATATACTTAAAGAGTAAGATAATATAGCAAAAAAGGAATGATTTAACTCATTTATTCCCGCGATGATTGCAATATTTCCGTGCGCAAATCACGCGCGAGTTTCTTGGAGGTGAACAGTAACGGATATTCGGAGTTTGAGTAGCCAATCAGAATGGGCCTTCAACGTTATCCACTATTTTATTAATTATTTACCTTAGTCGTTCTTTTATTTCTTTACGTATTGCAAAATATTTCGAATGAGTGTTATTAAGAGAAATTGCTACTCCTACGAGAACGGAAAGGTCACAGAACAAATAGACCTCGTGGTGTGATCCTACTCCAGGCGATTGAACTACACGATCCACGTTTCTCTGGGTTCCAAACCGTGTCGTGTAATAAAGAAATAAAACTGACTAATTACCTGGTTCACAAGCTTCCGCAGACCATCATTACTGTCGAACAATTCCAGCACTGCTCGAAATGAACACGTGAGCGAGAAAAAGAGAGTTGCGTGACATCTGCCAGAGTCGTGAGAACATTCTAGAAGCCACAATGCATACTTGACCAGGTCACTCAGCACAGGGTTTGGTAGGAGGGACACCTGAAACAAGTTGTTTGAAACAGTTACGGAGGTTCCGTCGACATGTTCTGTTTGTTAATTTCATGATCCTCTGGCCCATGTAGAAAAAAGAGCACCAAGAATTTAATTATTCGAAGTTTTTGTGGAATTAAGAGTAGTTTTGTAGGGTAACATTTTTTGAGTGATTATTTCTGTTTCTCATCTTTATCTTTTTCTATCTCCTTGCCTGCGATTCTCTTTATCCATTTGACCAGTTTTTCTTTAATTCCTTTTTTATCTCTCTACCTGTGGGTTATATGCTAGACATAAATAAGCTTTTTTTTTTTAGGGGAGGGGGGGAGATTGATGAAAAATAAGCAGAGATGTGTTATTCAATTCATTGTTATTTCATGTTTAACGGAATGATACTCGTTACCTCTTTCTTTTAGAAAATACTGGTCTGCTCATAACTCACCGATCATTGGTAAGTTAAATCTGCACTAAATAATGCATTTCTTACAACTACAAATCAGAAAACTTCAAACATTTTTTTAAATTGGAAAAATGTCTTACCCTCTCCATGGCGTCCTCATTGTAAGCGAGATAATACAGACACATAGAACATCCTGTAGCAGCCACAGATGGGCGAGGCACTTCTAGTAACCGCTGGACACCGTTATGAGTCACAAATTCTGTGGCAAACTTTTTATGACAAAGAAGGGATGCCAAATACTAAAACGACAATAAAAGGAAATTGCTTTTAAATTCTGAGGCTTTTTTTTTGTCAGATCTCAGTCGGTACAATGCATTATTGTCTTAACCTT
The DNA here is from genome assembly GCF_964200805.1 of Pocillopora damicornis. Taxonomy (NCBI): domain Eukaryota; kingdom Metazoa; phylum Cnidaria; class Anthozoa; order Scleractinia; family Pocilloporidae; genus Pocillopora; species Pocillopora damicornis. The sequence goes on along the minus strand of NC_142674.1, from coordinate 26,975,941 downwards.
TAACTTTCACGAGTGACCAAGACAGAATTTCTCCTTACAATATCAATACAATATTAATACAATATTAATACAATATCAACCAGATAAGTAAAGAGAATAGAGAAAATTATCCATTGGGGCAGGATTAGCTGATCCAATACTAAATTATCCGAACTAACATTATAAGAATTCTGTGGTTGACAGTAAGGAGAATTACAAATTTGATCTGGGAGTTGAAGAGTTAAAGTAGTGTTTTTCAAGAGGGATGAATGTGGTAGAGTGTCTAAAGGTTCGTTTTATACAAAAGACAGAATTGGAGTCGAATTGTTCATTAGTTGTAGGAGTGCCAGCGACCCAGAGAAAATTGAGAGTCGGAGTCGTAAGTGGAGCCAAAAGCTTGACGAAATCGGAGTCGGAATATTCCGAACAATTTCTTTTCTTCCGATTCCACTAATAACTCTAACGATTATGATCCGGCGAAAACTCGATTTTCTGAATCACAGACAATTCCATTTCTTAACTGAGCTAACCGATGGCTGAAAGCTCCAGCAATTTATTTTTCAAATGTCATTAGCGAAGGAGTCATAAGTGGAATCAGTATTTTGCTTCTGATTCTATCGGTTTGATTTTCACAGGATTATATCGCTTTACGCTTTTTGTAAGTATACCGGCGAGGGTGAAAACCAACCATAACTGCATGAAATTCTAGACGTACAACACGAAAGCAAGACGTCACTACCTCCTTCCTACCTTGAGGGCTTCAAAGACAAGTTGTAGGTCCACCTGGCCTTTAAATGTAATGTAGTGCATTACAAGATCCAGGGCTTTAGATTCAAACACTGTCGGCAACAGCTGAATTGAAATGTTCAAAGAAAAATGTGTCAAGATAAATCAATGGCCATGCAATGCTCCAGGCTCTGCTACGACTGTTTTAGTTGCCATAGCAACTGATAAAATTTGCTACGGCTCAACTAGAACCTCTTCATTCAGAGCTGAGTGCATTTACTTTTGACCAAGACCAATGCATGTCCCTTCATCCAACAAATATTTCTTACTCGCGCCAATTAGTTAAAACGCCTCACGATCAAAAATCCTTGACCCGAGTGAATTATCGTCTGACCAAGGCCAATTTATGTCCCTTCATCCAAAAAGTATTTCTTGCTTGCGTACGTTCAGTTAAAGCGCATCAGATGATCAAGAATTCTTGATCCGAGTGTGTTATCTTCTGACCAAGGCCAATGTATGTCCCTTCCTCCAAAAAATAATTTTTGCTCGCACACGACTAGTTAAAACGGTCCAAACTCAAATTTTCAAGTTGTGTGACATTTCCAATTTATCCTTGATTCAGAGCCCTTTTCCCACAAGCTTCCCACATACTTCAGTGGAGAGACTCTCTCTGTTCTTCATATATCATTAAATGCTCAAGTGCCTAATTACAGCACATACCTCCTGATATTCCCCCAAGGGAGTCAGATACTGTAGAATTAGTCTCTGCTGCATGCCAAGAGTCAGGGGGGAGAGGGAAAAGGACATAGGGACTATGTGGTACCCTCCCTTAGGTGCACAAATTACATTTCCAGTGGAACGGAAACCCTTGCTTGTTTTAACTAGCAATGGATGTTTAGCTTGTAGACAACTTTTGCCTGAAACAAAAGGAAAATATTTAGAAATTTAAAGGAAACTGAGTTAACTTGTGCAGAGCAAACCTACTTGGCATACTTCCTCCTCCCCCTTATCCCCCCCTCCCCCCCCCCCCTTCAAACAAAGTTTTTGGTGTCAAACTTCCATAGATGATCATTAAACAATTTAGTCCTTGATAACAATCGTTTAACTGATCATTTTATTAACAAAATCTTCCATTTGCTGACAGACAAGCCTCCTCCTTGTGTTTCACACAAAAAGTCCTCTGAAACGACATATGGTTACTGTTTTCCAAAATTTGAGTCAGTTTGTTGTTGGAAACTCAAAATCTTTCTTTTTTTTTTGGCTGGAAATTTATGCTGAAATATATGATAAGATTAAATATCAAACATTTATCAAAACTTATTCATAAAGGCAAAAGTAGACTGAAAGAACTCTACAAGATCTCTAGGTGTTTTAGGTCTCACATTGTTAGTTCGCATGAAAGCTCCCAGAGTATACCTGGCAATTCACTACAGAATACCCACTGGAGTTCCTACCGGTGCCAGGGTCTTATTGAAAGCATTGCCTTGGCTGTCAAAGTGAAAACCCAAAGGAGAATAATTGAGCCTTCAAGTTACAAACAAGTCATACCACTCAGTTTGAAAAGACAGTTAAATCAACTTGAAGTTGCTAGGAGATTGAACTCACTGACAGAGGGACAATCAGAGTTACAATACTCAAAAGTGAACTAACCCTTTCCATTGTAGCTATTCACCTCTTCCACTTCTCCATTACACAAACCGGATAATTCGCCATTCTGTGGCACAGTACATGATGGTCCTGGCTCAGCAAGATTCACTTTCTTTATCTTGTTACTCACACTGTTACTGTTTTCACTCTTGTTCCTGTTTGTCTTTGCTTTCAGGATAATCCTGTTTGACAGGTCTGTCACAGCGGGCTGTGTAAGGTCTGACAAGTCCTTTAAAATGTGCAGCCGTCGCAGCATAGAGGGAACCTAAACATGTGAAATTCAACATTTAATCCTCAGCTTATAGTTTACAAGAGTTTTTCAAACAAAAAATGCAATGACTGACAATAGACAATTCCTGAGATGTGAAAAGCCAACTTTGCACTCACACGTTTGAAACACAAATGCTGTTAACCACAAAGCTAAAAACAAAAAACCCTTAGCACCCTAACATCAATACTCATATCCTTCATACTGTTCTCTTGCATTTCTTAAGGTGCTGACAAGGAGAATTTAGCTTCTTTAACAGGTGATCATTTCCTTTAAAACAACAACAACATACTTTATTGACTTTCCCCAAGGGGGCTTTTCAAAGACAATGTTATAAAAATAATCCTATTACAATTAAAAAATCCTATTTACAATTAAAGATGTTTTAAAATCTGAATGTTCTAAAAGAAAAAATGAAAGCATACAAATATATAAAATTACAACTCTGTGAGTAATTTGGTCCTTAAACGTTTTTTAAAAACCTTAACGGAGTTGCACAGTTTTAAGGAATTATCCAAAGAGTTCCATAAGTTTACAGTTCTATAGAAAAATGTTCTCTGACCGCTAGCTGTTCTAAAGAATGGAATTTGCAAAAGCTGCGAATTTCTGGTGCTACGTCGACTAACCTCGGCTCGCTTTATGAATTTTGATGAGAGGTAATCTGGAGCCTGACCAGTCATGCATCTGAAGGCCGTAGTAGCGTTCCGGTAGTAAAGCTGGCTTTGAACTGTAAGCCAATTTAGTTCCTTGCGAATTGGTGTAACGTGGTCAAATTTACGCGCACCGCTAACAATGCGGCATGCGAAGTTCTGCACCGCCTGTAACTTGTCAACATTACATTTTGAGGTATTTGACCAAACATTGGAACAATAAAATTACCTGCTGAAAACTAAGGAATTAATAATCATCAAAAGTGTACGTTTGTCGAAAACATGCTTGACATGGCTTATTTGGCCGAGGCGGGACATGCACGAGGAAGCGGTCTTAATTATGTGTTCATCGTAAGTTAAATTAGAATCTAAAATCACACCAAGGTCTTTGGCGGTGTCTGCGAGGACGATGTCCTCTCCCATAATGGAAAGGGAGCGAAATTGCAATTTTGCACGCATCTGCCTGCTGCCAAATATCATCAGCTTGGTTTTGCCAGGGTTAAGTAACAATTGGTTGTTGGAACACCATTCTCCTATTTTAAACAAGTCGTCTTCCAAATCAGCAATTGCATCCAGGTTGTCTTTAAGTTCGAAGGAAGTGATGAGTTTCGTATCATCTACATAACTCTGAGTGCTGCATTTCTGTGGGATCGATGGAAGATCGTTCGTATATATGCTAAATAGTAGTGGGCCTAAGATACTTCCTTGAGGGACGCCGTTGGTCACGGACAAAGGCTCAGATAGCGTTGAATGGATTCGTACTACTTGTGTCCTGTTGCTTAGGTAACTACAAAACCATTGGAGAGCGTCTCTGGAAATTCCGACGTCTTGCAATTTTAAAATTAACGTGTCGTGATTGACGCTATCGAAAGCTTTGCTCATATCTAATAGAACAACTGCCGTTAACTTCTTTTTGTCAATCGCGTTAAGAATTGTGTCAGTTGTTTCAATCACAGACGTTTCACACGAATGCCATCTCTTGTTACCGCTTTGGCTCTTTGATAGGGTGTCATTCGATTGCAGATACGAGGTGAGCTGATTATGTACTACCCTTTCGCAAACCTTTGACAAGACTGGTGTAAGTGAGATGGGTCTATTATTGTTTGCCTGTTCCTGGTCGCCCTCTTTTGGGATTGGTGTAACCACAGCTGTCTTCCATTTTGATGGAAAAACACAGTTTTGAAAGGATGCATTGACGATGGACGTTATTGGGTGAACAATTGGATTAAGACAATCCTTGATGACACGAATCGGGATTTTGTCTATCCCTGGGGCTTTGTTTGAAGGCATCGCTGCTATTATACGTTCTATTTGTTTATAATCAATGGTACTCAGTGTGAACTGGTCAGAGAGAGCGTATTGTCTCGGTACAAAATAATTCTGATTTAGTGTTAGGTTGCATTCATTAGCCAGGGACGTAATTTTGTCAACAGTGCTCTGACCAACAGATACGAAAAACTGATTAAATTCGTCTGCAACAGCTTTGTCGCTCTTACTGTATGTTCGCTGAGATGTAGATTTGCAGGGGATGCACTGGCGAATTGCTTTCCAGATATTATTGGTGTTATTTGGATTCCTCTGGATTTGTTGGGCCACAAATTCCTGTTCAGCTATTCTGATTTCCCTCTTTACTTCCTGTCTGAAATATCTGTAGGCAGTCCAAGATAGCGGATCATTTGTTTTCTTTGCTTTCTTACGCCAATCATCCCTGGTCTTCATCAATCCCCGGATGTTGTCTGTTACGCATGGATTTGGTTTACAGCGTGCTTTGAAGGTTTTAACTGGGGCATGGCGGTCGAGTATCTCAGTAAATAGCGAATCAAGTGCATAAAGTTTGTCCTCGACATCGTCGAAAACATCGACTATGGACCACGGTGCCAGTGATACGTCGTTGCTAAAATCAACAGGACTGTAGAGTTTAAAACTTCTGGTTGTAATATAGACGGGTTTGGCGCGCGCTTTCTTCAATTTTAAGGTGACATAAACCAAGTCATGGTCGCTAATCGAGCTTTCCATAACCGAAGCCGTTTGAACTTGTCTTGTGTCCGATGCAAGGATAACATCTAGAATTGATTTCGAAGTCTCTATAACTCGTGTTGGCGTATTGATCAGTATTGACAAGTTATAGGAACGGCAGAAATTAACAAGGACATTAGCTCCAGGATCGTTGCTATTCTCAAGTCTGCAGTTCAAATCTCCCAATAGATAAATTGGAACATTGAACGACGAGGCATAAATAAAGTTCTCTGTGAGATCTGAATCGAAACAAGATAACGATGCGTCCGGTGGTCTATAGGTTGTACAGACAATGAAAGACTTCATGTTCCTGACGTGGATTTTTAGCCACAGTTGGTGAAAGCCAGAGGCCGTGATAAGAGATATATCGCTCAAGTACTCCGTCCTGTAATTTCGTGAGACATAAGCACATACTCCACCGCCAATCTTCGCTTGTCGGTCGATACGGTAGATAACATAGCCAGGAATTTCTATTTCCAAATCCGTAACTGAACTGTTGAGCCATGTTTCGGATACGGTAAATATGTCAAACTTGTTTTCCAGTACCGTTTCCTTTACAAGAACGAAATGCTCACGGCATTTAAGCGAGCGAACGTTAAGATGTGCAATCTTCACATTGCCATTTGACTTTTCAGACTTGTTTCTAATAGAGCTGTTTGCTGGTCCAGGGTTAAGTTCAACATCATGTAACAGTTGTATAACAGGTCTAAAGGTCGAGGTTGAATTGGCATCATAGGCTGTAGTAACGTTTGCTCGTTTCACTCTAATAGTGACATGCACGTGTGCCCGCCATTTTGTATTTTCTATTATGCAGAGACTCGAATCCCAGTTTGCCACTTTAACCGACGTAGAGTGCGGGAAACGTAGACCAAAGTACTCATTTGTAAAAGAGTAGTCATGTTTACCTTTCCTCGAGGTATGAACAAGACACAAGAGGAGTACAAGTCCAATAACTCGGGAGCTCAGAACCACACATCCGCCCTCCTTCATGACGAGGTGAATATTCAACTTTTTTTTATTGCTAAACGAGAATTACCCATCCTCTTCTAGTAGGACTACTTCTACACTATTTCTGTTCAGACTTTAGGTTAGTACTAAGATTTTCATTTTCCAAAAAATCTGGCAACAGTCCAGCTCAAAGGTAAGAAGACCAAAATATGTGTTAAACTTGTCTAGGACTAGACTATGACCAGACTCAGACTACTCTGAAAAAAAGGCAAACAAGAGTACTTCAATGACTATATTTCTGAACCATATTAACCTATATACCAAAGGAAAGCTTAGGAATCACACATACTGAATATAACTAATATGTTGCCCTAAACTAATTTGTTATTTGACATCAGATCAATTTGTCCACCACATGGTGTGAAAAACCTAGGTATACTTGAGAAAAGATAACTACACAAAGATTGCATGAAATCAAGTGTTTTTAGTGTCAAAACAAAGTACTAGGGTCGTTCTTTTGGATGAGCAGAGGAACTTTTGGAGTCGTTTATATTATGGGCACAGTGCCCGTTCAAAGTTCACCGAGATTATTAGGTGAGTTATTCCACAATATCTTACTTAAAATTCAGCTTATAGAGAAACTGTTAGCTTATCCAACTCAACTCAGTAAGAGGATACAGCCCTGAAAACTTCAGATTAATTGAATGAACTAATACATCCTGAGGTACAAAATAAGTGTTTTCGGGAATTCATATGACAACCTCTAAAAGAGCTTTTTAAGTTGGTTACACAGAACCAAGTAAATTCACACCTTCTTCAGAAACATGTCCTTCAGTGAGCGTCGAGGAGAATCTCTCTAAATCGATAAGCCTGTATCCTTGTCCCTGTAACACATCATTTGCATCCTCACTCTCCAAGAGCTCAGAGTAAGAATAATTAGGCGAGGATGGCATCTTCATTTTCTTTCCAGAAGTACCAATGAATTCTTTTCATTCAGCCCCAGAGTCAGAGCAATCGCGAGACCTGCTTGGAGTTTGATTGACGATTTCGGTTGTTTGTCTCTCTTTTCGCTTGTTTCTGAACTCCAGAAAACGCCTTTCCTTTACTTTTATTTCTGTGTACATTTTCCCTTTAGTTCCGACCATTGTCGATGATATTTGCCGTAACAACGAGCTTCTTATGTTTTTATGCGACCGTTAAAAATCTCGACGCGTATAAATTCCTATCCCATAATGCAAAACCCTTTTTGTTGTCATGTAAGTAGTCACAAAGTTTCCCGAAAGCCTCGAGCATGGCGTTGCTATGCGGTAACATTCATTACACTCATTGCACAATAATTTTCTGCGAAAATTCCTTGTTGTGTTTAAATTATAAAACAGTGAGCCCTCAATTTACAATTTTGTTATGTTTGAAATTACTTGAGGATTTCAAAGGAACCTAATTCATAATGTAGAAATGTGGTTAAGAGATCTTGACAAAGTTGCCTTTGAGATCCACATCAAATTCAATCAAAGTGCTCTGTGAGCAAACTCGTAAATTGACACATGATTTTTTAGATTATGTTTAATGTTATCTGGTTTAGGGAATTTTGTGGTTGATTGTCATATCTAGAGTACTAGCAGTAGTTCAGTGTTCGCTAATGTAGCAAAGAAACAAAGTAACGTTGGGATAAGAAGGCATTACAATTGAAATGATCATGCTATTACATTTGACAAGGTGGATGATGTCATGTGTTTTAAACGTCTATCATTTTTGTTTCTGGTTCAAAAGAAAAGGTTGGAAGTAAATGTGGGTGAAAAGTGAAATTTACTGTCTTTCGTTGTAAATATTAGAAAATCAAGGCAATACTGTCTTAATGAAAACATTAACGATTCCCTCTTTATCAAATGAGACAAACGGGAACGAGTTTTGAGTGATATAACTAAGCCAAGCCTGCCACCGTCATTTTGGATCTCCGCCTGGGTAGATTTAGGTCACGTGCTAGGCAACGTATGATCAATAACAAGATAGAATTTCATTTCAGGCCTATTTATCAATTTTGTGGTGTGTAACTTTCGCATTTTAGTACGTTGTTTGTATGTTGAATCTTCAAATTGTCTTGAAACTTAAAAGAAAATTGTTCTTTAAAAATTCACTGAAAATCGGTAGCTAAAATTGTTTGTTTAGGTGTTATCTGATTTTCGTGTTAACTTGTTATTTCGTCAGTCGCCGGCATCTTTTGTTGCTTCTCTCAGGAAAAATACACGCGACGAAACGTAATGATCAATTTTGTCCTCAATCTCACGCTATAACAGAAAAAGCTTTTGAACATCTGTAAACTCCGAGCGCTTCGCAGTAAGTGATATTTTCAATGAATCTTCGGATTGTTTTCAAGTTCAAGGACTGTAAATTAAATTATGAAAAACGAAGGTTGTTCTGTTATTTCAGTGTGAATCCTTGCTTGCCTGCTAGTCGCTGGCGCCGCTTGTTGAAACTAAAACGAAAAAAAAAACTCTTTTAAGATTATCATTGGCTTCTTTTTCACCCCACCACTATTCTTAGCAACAAAGGTCGCCATTTCGTCTGTTTATTGCTCGCCAAAAACTATAAAATGCACTCAAAAGCCTAAAATCTAAAAAAAGTTTACAGGAATCGACCAATCGAGCGAGCGAGCGAGCGAGCGAATGCCATTCCCCACATCGTATCTATAACTCGCTCTTGCGCATGCGCGCAATTCACGAGTTAAAAAGGATCCATACAAAAAGCTGTACAAAATCATGAAATGAATCTTTTAAAGATATTAAGAAGATCCTTTTCAATTCCTTGAGGATCTTGAAGGATTGTAGAACAGATCATGCAAAGATCTTGACTAGGATCCTTGTAACTCCTAATCAAATTCTTAAGGATCTTAGCAAAGATCTTAGCAGGATCCCTAAAAGGTTCTTTTGAAGGTCTTTAAAAGATCCTCATTAAATCCTTGAGGATCCTGAAGGATTCTTGAAAAGATCCTGCAAAGATCTTGACTTAAGGATCCTTGTAAGATCCTGATCAAATTCCTAAGGATCCTGGCAAAGATCTTTACAGGATCCTTGAAAGGATCTTTTGTAGGTCTTTAAAAGATCCTCATTAAATCCTTGAGGATCTTGAAGGATCCTTGAAAAGATCTTGCAAAGATCTTGAGTAGGATCCTTGTAAGATCCTGATCAAATCCTTAAGGAACCTTGCAAAGATCTTAATAGGATCCTTGAAAGGATCTTTGGAAGGTCTTTAAAAGATCCTCATTAAATCCTTGAGGATCTTGAAAGATCCTCAAAAAGATCCTGCAAAGATCTTGACTAGGATCCTTGCAAGATCCTGATTAAATCCTTAAGGATCCTTACAAAGATCTTGAAAGGATCTTTGAAAGATCCTTGCTAAATCCTTGAGGATCTTGAAGGATCCTTGAAAAGAACTTTGCGAGGATCCTTATGAGGATCTTTGTAATATCCTTTGAGGATCTTTATCAAATCCTTGAGGATCTTAACAAACGTTTTTGCTTACAAAGATCTTTGAGGATCTTTTACAGATCCTTTAAAGATCTTTTAAAGATCCTTGTCCTTAAGGATCTTTGGCAGGTCTTTGTCAATCCTTGAAGATCCTCAAAGATCCTGTGAGGTTTTTCACCAGGGATATTGAAAGAAGAAATTAGATGCTAGTCACTCTCAAGGGTTAACCTAATGTAAATAACCTTGGATCACAAAACTAAAACACCCTTCTACTTGCACCCAGTTTATAAAGGTGTAAACAAAATTGAGTAAGTTCAGAAACTCAGAAGCTGTACAGGAATTATTAGGTAAATCTAATTTTCCCAAGGAGAGCACTTGATGCTAGATATTTAGTCAATTCAATTTTTTTTTCCTTTTGTTTTCGGTATGGTGACCAAAATGTTCAAAGCCTGAAGTACTGTGAAAAGTAAGACCAGTAAACTATGCTATAAATACCTGTAGCATATGATCTCAGGGGTTCTGAGGCTTCTCTGGCCCACTTGCATAAACGATTAAGCATTGCTTCCTACATGTACATGATTGACATCAAATTTATTGATAGAAAATATATAGAGAAAGATGCTTTTTGTCTTTTCACAAGTGTGGGACAAAGAAAAAAAAGAAAAGGAAAAGAGATATTATTTGTTGTGGCTCAGTGGTAGAGCATTGGACCCCAGAATCTGAAGGTATAAGGTTCAATTCAACATGGAGACTCAGAATCTTTTCTTTGTCACACGCTTGTGACAAGACAAAAAACATCTTTCTCTATTTCTTTAGTGAGCTTAAACCTTAAAATCTCTCTTATTCTATTTAAGAAATATGTAGTTATGAAATAAGGAACAATGAAAGTGGATCTGAAAAGTTTGCATTTTTTTAAAGTTTTTTTGCACTAAAGTGAGGTGACTGAGAGCAACAAATAAGATCTCTTTTCCTTTTCTGTTTTTCATGATGTAACTACATGAAATTCATGTTTTTTATCTTTAATTTGATGAAATAGCAATTGTATGAGTTAATTCTGAGTATTTTGTTCTGAAAAGGACAAGGGGTGCCATGCCACAGAAACTGGACACATTGATCTGGATTTTTACATAGAACTCAAGCTGAAGAAAGAAAGTCACATCTTAAGATTACTAAGTTAAACCCTTTAACTCCCAGAAGTGATTAACAGATAACTTCTCCCCATAATATCCATACATTATCCAGCACAAAGGTAATGAGAATACTCAGACTTATCAGGTAGAAGTTGTTATCTTGATTTAACACCAAATTCTCATAACTAATTCACAAGGAAATGTGTTGCAGCTAGAGCAGAGAATTAACAATCAGATCTTAGGAGTTAAAGGGTTACGAATACCTTTCTAAACTTACCATATCCTGAAAAACTGCAGCACTTTCCAGCCCAGGCATGGCATTTAACAACACTCTGGCTGCAGTGCAGTTCAGATTAAACTGTTCCACAGTGCTCATGATATAGGAGTTTACTAGTTTGTCCATAAATTCATCATTTCTGAACAGTGTCTTCAAAAGATGGCCTAATGCACAGTCTGGGTCAGCTCTACCTGAAATGTTCATGATGGAAAAAACAAGAGCTGATTTTATTTTGAATAATTTAATACAATCAAGACCTCTTACTGACTGAGTGCGAGGTCTGCACTGTTAAAATTACAGACCAAGTTTTTTTCCCTTGGGACATACATCTGAGCCAAAAAAAAAAAGGTTCTGTCACTTAAGAGTATGGACTGAGAAAATGAGGCTCATAAGATTTTTAATAATCAGGGTCCAATAAAAGGAGAAGATTCTAATTAAAGCCAAAATTTAAAATTTTTCAGGCTGTTCATTGAAATACAACCCACTAAATTGACCAATCAATGTGCATGTACTAACTGAGAAAAATTTATAATAAAGTAATTAATTTCATTCACAGCCAGGCTATATCAGTTTGACCACATGAGGCCATCACTGTGACATGGGCAATTCTCACACCAAGCCTCATCTAAGTTCTAGTGTTTTCTTGTGACTCAAGTAAGTAGATAAGTACAGTGCCTCTTTAACACAGTAAGTCTAGTGAAGATTCCACTGGGAACAAAAAGTAGAACTGACATTGAATAAGAAGCAAGAACAACACTTCTCATCCATGAAAGTTTGAATTACTGCTGTTTGTCATGTGTTATCGTTCTTTTTCATGCAGAGTGTGTCTTGGACCTGTTTCATTATTGGCAGGCCTTGGTTCTCTTCAATATACATATTGTTTCTTATCGGCTTGCAGTTAATGGAAGAGGTTTACACAACAAACACTCTGACAAAGGGCTAATGCTTGAAATGTTTTGAAACTCTTTACGGTGGCCAATTAACATTATCAACTCAGTTAATAAAACCAAATTATCTTGTTAAACTCCACCACTGATGCAGCATCACAGGTTTTTCAAAGAAACTTACCCCCTTTAGGTCTGGCTATCCTTCCTAGTATCTGAGAATACCTTACACTACATTACCTAGTGTATTTGTAATAGAATGATGTTATAATGTATAAAACACAAATAGTGTGTAATGTGAAAAGGTAGCTTTGCACTTTTACCTGGATGCCAATCATCAAAAGGATCTGGATCTAGTTTATGATATGCCTCATTCTCACATTCCACAAGCTCTGCTATCCTGCATGAGTGATTTTAAAATGTAAAATACTTTTGAATCTACTTTTTGCCAAATTGTTTGTTCACTTTTTGTAGAGCCCAACATGAACAATGTTACTGATCTTACAGTTCCAGTAAGTAGTCATACACAATGAGTGTGTATCACACAATTATCACGGCCAAGGCTTGAAACTAAAAACTCCCCTCCAGAATCTAGCACACAAATCATTCGTCCATTGTCTTTCCCATTTATTTTCTACCTTTCCATGCTATGTTTTATACGTTCTGAGAGAGGAAAAGGAATTTTTTTCGGTGTGTAATGACTGCGACATGCTAACCCAACAACAGTTTGATCATTGGCAGACCACCATGAGCCTCGCTAGGTGGAAGGTATTTGTTGACATGTAAGATGAACTGGAGAAACCAGTCAATCATTGTGTAATTCATAATAATAATAATTTCAAAGCATATTAACGAATGAAACCAATTGCATTGAGGCAGCTACTTGAAAGCTTTCAGAGGTTATTACCGTCTTTTTTTTTGTTTGATTTTTTTGCAAATTTAAAAAAAGATACTACTTCTAATACACTTCACCAACCTTTGTAGAGTTTTAACGGGTGATAGATTATTCTGATCTTCCTTTCGCCAAGTATCCAAAAGGGTACTGAGTTCAGAGGTGCTACAAATAGACAATTTACCTCAACGTGCAGAGTTTCGAAGATCGAAAAGCCCGCCATTTTGATCCGAAAGATATGATACAAGATTACATGGTCTTCCTCTTCGAAAGTGATGTCACTTTTCTCGGCATAATTACTCTGATATTACTGCGAGTGATTTTGTTGACTGTGTCAAGATCAGATGTAATTCCTGTGTGTAAACTATATTTACGACGAAGTTTAGTCACAAGGCGAGTTCCAACACAACACGCGCTAAGTCCCAGGCTATTATCAAATTTCGCGTGGAATGCCTAGTTGTTATTGACCTCTAACCAGTCTTTTTTATCTTGCAACTCGGTCGGCTGTGATCTTACTTGGAATGGTTCACCTTTAACGACCAAAAATAATCATGACAAATGAATGACCTCCATTGTATTTTGCCCCACTTAACTTTTGATTATAGTTTGATAAATTTTTGAAGTGCTTAAGAGGAAATTAGAGTACCACAACTGAAGTTCAGAAAGGTACACACAAGTTACTTAAACAGTTTATGTTATGAGTTGACGCTTTCTTCTTTGAAGGCTCACCACCAGATGATTACTTGGACAAGTTGAGGCAGTTTTTCTGTGTAGGGTATGGAGTAGCATGGGGATCTGGTTTTCATACAATGTTTACCCCAATTGTCGTTTCTGAATTTTACAGAAAATGTCTTACTTTTTTGGTCCATCACTTTCTGTCATTTGTCCTGACTTTCTCTGATACTTGTCTTCTGAATTTTTCAAACGGTTCATTAACAGAACAAACCTGCAAAAATTTTCCCCGGCATCTGAACCTTGGGATATATTGACCGATCAGCTTGACAGGTATGAAACCATCGTTTGGATTCTGCTATATTTACTCCCCTGGTCTGGGAACCAAATGATCTTTACGTAAGAATATTAAAACGGTTTTCAAATGAGGTCCGCCAAAACAAAGCAAAGTACTCATTACCAGCCCCAATATCAACGAATAGCTAATCACACAAGTAAACAGACAATCAGGCAATCGAGCAATCAAAATTATGGACAATTCCATACCGTTAAAGGTGGAAGTCGTTATTTGTATTTTACTTGGTTCTCGGGGCAAGTTTTGTTTGCCAATCCGCGCACTGCAAAGCAATGCAAAACCAAACAAATAATTCCAATCAATTTTTTGGTTTCTCCACTGTTTTCCTTTCTGGTGGTAATAGGTTGGATCAACAGCTAAAGAACCTTGAGGGCGGCCGGCCAACCCCGATGGTCTCCTGACAGCAGAATGTATATTGCCTACCTCTGCGATTTGCAAGAGAAGCGTCGAGAAGACTTGCAATTATCCATGCATGTCAAGTGCTAAGAACGGTCGTTTCTCTTACAGCTAATGAAGAAATATGCAGGTAATTCATTGATATGTTTGATTGCTAACAGTCGTCGATAAGACGCCCGATTAGAGCTAACCAACATATCGTAATGAAATAATTGTAGTGTAGGCTTTCTACGGTATCATTTTGACTCATGTCGTGTTAATCATTCTTTAGATGGACAAGCCATTGCAAAATGGTTTTGTGCGCAAATCATGAAGGCAACGAGAGCCATTGAACGGCTGTTCAAGGAGTACACAAGACAAAACGTTGACATGGTGGGTTGTAAATACCCCTCCATAATTGCGGTTGAAGACGCGTTAAGCATCGACAGTCCACTGTGGAGTGTACTAAACGATGATATCCAACCGCAGTCTGCTGTTCCCTATTGTTCAAAGAGGCAACTCATTGATTCGGTTCACACACGCAAAAGATGCTCAGAGGAAATAGCCAGCACCAAAGAAGAAATGGCTTGGATGTTCAGTCATTTCGAGGGAAAGTTGAAGGTACTGGACACCTGGATGTACTTCCTTCTCGCGTTGCTCTTCGCTAGATATTCGTCTTTTTACTTATGTCTTTTCTTGTTCTCTTTCGCGTTCCTTTCACCGTATTCTGAATATTTTGGTGTCCTCTCTAACTTTTTTGGGCGTTTTTCTCCACTTGCTTTACGTAATTACTTCTTGTTTTTTTGGGTCTCTCAGTCTCTTTCTTTTCATCCTGTTTTCACGCAAAACCCTCTCTCCACAAACTTGAATCATAACAATTTCCTCTCGTTGACAAAGCTTTAGCTCTGCCGGTATTGTTGCTTTGCGAGTTGATCAGAAAATGTAAAATACTGAGAATTACTGTTCAACTTCAACCTCACCAGTTAGATTTGGCGCTCAAAACGCGGGTTGCAAATTATTTTCTTACGCGGCTTCACAGCTATCAGCCCACGTGAAGCCCTCGTGCAATGCCTAGTCGTGTGCCCGCGGTACGCTACACTGAAGCTCAACACTCGGGTATGCGCACTTCATTGTCATCTGCCGGTGTTTCCTTGCGCACACCTCGATGAGCGAGGTCTATTACGAAGTTCTATCCACAAACATTACGCTATTGACATTGTCAATCCTCACAGTGTGCAGGACGCTTAAGCTTGTCATATGAACTTCGTGAGAGACTTCACTCACCATGGAATCTCTGTGGCTCAGTAGTAGAGCATCGGAGAGCAGAATCCGAAGGTCTGAAGTTCCATTCCTCATGGGGACTCAGAAGTTTTCTTTTTCCCACGCTCGTCACAAGACTAAAATCATCTTCATTTCTTAACCGATCTCAAAACTTACCATCTCTCTTATTTCTCGCTAACTGCTTGTTTATGAAATTGCAACTCTTGGTAAGCGCTTATATGAATGCATTATGAATTCACTCGAAAAATTGTTGTAAATTAATCACACATACATATGCATGCATAGGGAGCCCTGAACGAAAAAAATCTACATTTATATGATATGACTTTCATATATTCTTAACCATATATATATGTATATAATTTATTCGCCCGTCGGGAGGTCCGTATTGAGAACTGTGCCCTCTGTCTTGAGTACTCAAGACAGAGGGCACAGTTTTTCCCAATACGGACCGACCCCAGACTGGTGAGTAACATTTCACATTTTACTACATAAATAAGTCCTCACATGCATTCATAAAGTAGTCTGGAACATACCAGAAGCTTACAAAAGAACTATTTTAGTAGTATTACTTAATAACTGTGTCATCAACTGCGTCACTTGATGTCAACATGAATAAGCAGTCTGGGGATTTCTAGAAGCTTATATTTACAACAACAATTACTCATAACAATAGATTCTTGCCGAACGAAGTCGAAAAGTCGCTAAATATAAGTATTCCTTTCGCGATGATAAAAACCGAAAAAAAGAAGAAGGTGCCGTTAACTTTGCATGAAGATGCATTTCTGAATCAAAAAGTCATTCTCTTTGAACGTTGACGACCTCACCTCGAATCGAGTCAGTAAGAAGGCCAGAAAATTAGGAGCTTGCAACCATCTGGAGAATTCAATTGACTTCTGAATAAACGGGTTCCTATAATTAGAAATTTATCATCACTTTGTTCCGTAACGATACTCAATCCAACACGTTCGAAAATTCAGATCGAGAGTAATTGAGGCATTCTATGTTTTTTATGAAATTTTTTATAAGACTGCTAGGCATGAAACGTTCAAGGCGTTTCAAATGAGCAAACACCTTTGACGCTGAATAATTCTAAGGAGAAACCCTCCGTAAAAACATAGATAGTTATCAGATGGGTAAACACTGTTCTGTTGGGATAGAAATAGCGAGAATGATAATAACAATTGCAATTTTGACGATGATGATACATGTGAATAATAAAATACTTATAACCATACTAATAAAACGATTCATGATAATCTATAGATGGATAAATTCTCGTGTAGCTTTAATGTTTCCGAATACCGTTGCTGATCGGCAAATTAGCATCACATTCTTCCTGTTGATCAAAGATTAGAATCATGACATCATTATTCTTTTGAGTCAGCCAATCATGTGAGAGATCTGGAGACAGACTGCATTGTTTGGGAGCCTTTCCCTCTTCAAAAGACCCTGGGAGAAGAGGGAGGACGAAAAATGAAAAACAGACTTCGGTGAAGTTTCTTTCTTTAATTTGCATTACCTCTATTTTAACCACCATTTACTCGCTCAAATATTTTTAGGTTTATGGAAGATCTTTTTGTAATTACAGCCTTAAATCTTTCGGGTTCTTTGGAAAGAATTTGGCTAAGTATAAGGGAAAAGAAATAAAATGTTATTCACCAGCCTAGGATTGGTCCGTATTGGGAAAAACTGTGCCCCCCGTCTTGAGTCCTCCCCCTTCTCCCACGGTCTTTCGAAGAAGGAAAGGCTCCCAAACAATGCACTCTGTCTCCGTCATCCCTATCTACCAACCTTATTGGTAGATAGGAGTAAACAATGAGATCTTAGTTTTTGGGGTTTTTTGGGTTTTTTTGGTGGGGGGGGGGGGGGAGAGTGGTGCGAAGGGGAAAAGGGGAAAGGAGAATCGATGTCATTTGACTTCCGTTATTTTTCCCTAAAGTTATCTATTGCATTATTCCATATGTGGGAGCCTTTCTACTAATCCAGTGTTTCTTCAACTGAGTGTTTTTCTATCTTTGCAAGATATTCCGTAAACCATCGACATGCGTCACTCGGTGGGCGTTTAGATTAAACTTATCGCCAAGAGATATTGTTTTTCTTATCTTTTCATTATTATTATTCCTTTTAAAAATTGTTCTCAGGGGAAGTGGGATTGGTTAGCCTTTCACTCCCAGTGGTGATCACTATGAATCTTCTTCCTATGATATCCATACATTATTCAGCAGACAGGTAATGAGAATATTCAAACTTATCAGGTAGAGGTTGTCATCTTGATCTAACATCAAATTCTTGTATCCAATTAAAAAGGAAATGTGTAGCACAAAGAGGGGAGAATTGAAAGTTAAAGGTTTAACCTCCCCCCAGCCCACCCCTGTTTGCCTATTATCTTTCCTGAGAGTAAGCCAGCCAACATATGACATCCGCACGCTCACGCGATTCTCTTCTCGAAAAAAAAAATAGAAAGGAAGGAAGCATTTTTGTCTTAAAACACAGTACATCATAAGAAAATAGAAACAACGAAAAAAAAGTGAAAATAAAATAAGAGACATTTTTCAATCCTGCGGTGTCTCTTTTTTTCTCCAAGGTGTAGAAACAAACAGAGCCTTAGTACACATATTTATAGGAGACTATATCTGTTGGACATTTTTCTTCTCGGCGCCTGTCGGTGGAGTGAACTTTTTA
Organism: Pocillopora damicornis; assembly: GCF_964200805.1. Lineage (NCBI taxonomy): Eukaryota > Metazoa > Cnidaria > Anthozoa > Scleractinia > Pocilloporidae > Pocillopora > Pocillopora damicornis. The sequence continues at coordinate 26,957,692 of NC_142674.1, read as the reverse complement.
TCTATTTTGGCTCATTTGCATTTTGGGCGTTAAAATTTAAATTTTTTGTCGGCCGCTTGATCGCAAATAAACGCTTGCCAATTACTGATAATTGTCAAAAAATATACAAAGACGTTATAGAAAAAGCAAGACGAATCAATATACACTTGTAAAAGCAAAAGGAGACCAAACTAAAACAAGAAACGAAAACAAAGAAAGAAAAAGCAAAAGGAAATTAGAAACTGTTGGAAATGGGATAATGTCTTGACAGCTGACGGTTGAAACAGTCTGATGACGTCACTAAACTTTGTTATCTGTAACCAGATGGCTTCAAGCTTCAAGGATCTCTCACTTGATTGGCTGATTCAAAACAATAATGATGTCATGATTCTAATCTTTGATCAACAGGAAGAATATGATGCTAATTTGCCGATCAGCAACGGTATTCGGAAACATTAAAGCTACACGAGAATTTACCCATCTATAGATTATCATGAATCATTTTATTGGTATGGTTATAAGTATTTTTATTATTTACATGTATCATCATCGTCATTATTGCAATTGGTATTGTCATTCTCGTCATTTCTATCCCAACAGAACAGTGTTTACCCATCTGATAACTATCTTTGTTTTTACGGAGGGTTTCTCCTCAGAATTGTTCAGCGTCAAAGGTGTTTGCTCAATTTAAACGCCTTGAACGTTTCATGCCTAGCAGTCCTATAAAAGAATTTCAAAATAAACATAGAATGCCTCAATTACTCTCGATTTGAATTTTCGAACGTGTTGGATTGAGTATCATTATGGAGCAAAGTGATAATAAATTTCTAATTATAGGAACCCGTTTATTCAGAAGTCAATTGAATTCTCCAGATGGTTGCAAGCTCCTAATTTTAAGAGAGAGAATGATATTTGGATTCAGAAATACATCTTGCAAAGTTAACGGCACCTTCTTCCTTTTTTCGGTTTTTGTCATCGCGAAAGGAATATTTATATTTAGAGACCTTCGACTTTGTTCGGCAAGAATCTACTGTTATGAGTAATTGTTGTTGTAAATATAAACTTCCAGAAATCTCCAGACCGCTTATTCATGCTGACATCAAGTGACGCAGATGATGACGCAGTTAAAATAGTTCTTTTGTAAGCTTCTGGAATGTTTCAGAACGCTTTGTTAATGTATATAAGCACTCATTTATGTAGTGGTAGTTGTTGTTATCGTCGGGAGTGACCGACTGTGAAGAAAGCTATACCTTGAGAGAGAGCTATAGTGGAAGATTGCTAATTTCAAGAAACATTGGAGGAAAATGTGAGTTTGGCTCAGTAGTGAACTAAGATATAGAATGTAGTGGGCTTAAGTGAGTTTATCGAGGATAATTATTGAACTGTCTTCAGGAGTCACCCCTTATGAAATTTGTTAGTCGTTGTTTAATAAAGTAGTTGAGTAGGATTGCAGTATTTTTCTGTCGGTTAGATTATACCGTAATACTATTCATTCTCAGAGAGACTCCTTAGAGAAAGGTATTTTTTTGGCTATTTTTGTACCGTGTGGAACATTGAAAATATGGTTGTTCTATATATAATTCAGTTGTTACCTGCTGATGATGTGCCGTCCATAATTAATCATCGCCGATGATCATCATCTCCATTATTTCGATTCCGTTGTTAAATAATTATTTTAAACCTTATGATTACCATTATCTTGGTATATTGAACATTTTTGTCCAATATTTTTTTTTAGAGTACTTTGCTTCTGAATGCTTTATCTCTGATAAAGTGCTTGTTAAATAAGCTTTGCTTATATAGTTCTAGATCTAAGTGGTCGTTATAGCTGAATTTTATTCGCATATTCACTTGTTTTCCCCTTTACGAAAAAAGGAAAAAACTGCTCAAGTATTTTGTTTTAAAATCGTACATTAAATAGGAAGGGAACAAAAAAAAAATTGAAGGGAGAGATCATGCAATTCTGAGGTAGTACAGTTATCGTTATCAATGGATGGGAAACACACCGTGCGCTAGAATATGAAAAAAAAATCATGTTGGACATTTTTCTTTACAGCACCTGTCGGTCGAATTAACAATCATGTATTTTGGTTAATTTACATTATTTGTTCTTGGTCTCTCGTTCTCGAGAAAACGCTGACTGCTGATAACTTAAAAAAATAAAGGATAAAAGGATGGTGATAATTGAAAATAATTATGACAAATGAAAAGAAGACGAAACAAACCAAACGAAACAACAAAACTGAAAAGCAAAAACGTAGCAAATGATAATAATAAAATAATAATAAAAATAATTTAAAAAACGTTAAGAGAAACTTGTGGAGGAGCTTAAATTTTAAAATTTCGCAAAAGGACTGTATCAAAACAGCTATTGGTTTTAAAGAAAAACGTTTTTCTTGAGTTCCCACAAGGAGTCGAAACTCGAACCTCCGGGTTCCGCGGAATTTGAGAGCTATTGGCTCAAATAGTCTAATGATGCCATTAAACTTTATGTTATTTGTCCCCAGATGGCTGCATGCTTCAGGAGTCTGTCACTTGTTTGGCTGATTTAAAAGAATGATCATGGCTTTAATTTGTGTTCATCTGAAAGAATAATATGCTAATTTGCCGATCAGATCTTTGTTGTAGAAAACATTGAGGCTATGTGAAAATTTATCCATCCATAGATTATCGTTATTCATATTTATATTATGACTGGTATTTATTTATTTTTTTACCATTACAAGTATCACCGTCATTATTATCGTATATACTATTATCATTTTCTTTTCTATCCCAAGAGAACGTTCTTTTTCCCGCAAGTAACTATCTATTTTCTCGGGGGGTTTTTCTCTAAAAAAAAACCTTGCATCGAAGGTAATTGCTCATTTGAAACGCGTTGAACTTTTGATGCTGAACAATGCTCTATCAAATTTCATATCAAGAAGTCTCGGTTTTTGTCGAATTCAGTTTCTTTTACCGTGTTCGAATGAGTATCTGTAAGGAGCAGATTGGTGATAAAATTGTCGTTAAGCTTGCCTATTCAGAAGTCACTTCAAGTGGCTTCAGGAATGGTGTGACAAACAAGAAACATAGTTAATCAAAATGTATTTATGAATAATTCAATTTCTATTCTTTAGTTTTCTCAGTTTGATACGAAATCCAATTTCCTAATTGATTATTTTTTACTTTTTCAGATTGAACAAGCGTTTTGAGTCAGATCACTGCCAAGTGCAAAAAAGGTAAAGTGTTCTGTTTTTTTTTTGCTCCCTCACAAGTTTATTAGAAATGCCACAATATTATTATACAGGTGTAAGTGACCAGAAATTACAATACAACAAAATAAAATACCAAAAAAAAGTTAAATAAATAAAAAAGAACTGTCATATTTTTACTCTCATGGACGTTTTCAAAATTACTTTGCCCATTTCATGCTAGCAGCCGGCGCTTGTACAGTACCATCTCTTTTTTCTACAACTCAATGCCACTCAAAGCACAGGTGGAGCAATGGATGACAAAGGCCCATACGAGAAGGACATACGCGTATTTATGCGAGTATGTCGACGTATGTCGCTTGATACGTGCACATGGTACTTCTATACAATGTCCCCTTATCTTTGAGCTGCACTGTGTATATCAGAACATTTCATTGTTGCTAATGTCAACATAAAATCTTCATTCTAAGTTCTAATGGTGAAATATCAAATTGCACAACAAGTTTTCAAACGCAATTTCGATCGTTTCTCAATAGCTTGTGACCATAGTAGCATCATCATCATCATTATCGTTATTGTAATTACTACTTTGGGATTTTTTTTGGTATTTATTTTTTTCCCTCCATTTCAATAGATTAGAGTCCAATGAATAATTACAAGTAAGATAAGAGGATGGAGAAGGGCATAATATAGCAAGCTGATTAGATGCCCTTTACCTTAAATTACATTTTTTCATACAGGAAAAAGAAGCGATACAATAATATAAGATATAAGATACAAAGATAAAATACAAATATAATTATTACAACAACAACAACAAGTCTTCATTTCTCGCAAAAAAGGAATTACAATGAAACAAGAAAAATGATTAAAATGAACAGGCAAAATAAACAAAGTTGCATCATTTTGGAGCCTGGAGTTAGGTTTTCAAGCTAGCCCTCTATGAATTATTATTACTATTGCTATCATTGTTATTATTTATATGATTATTTGTTACCTTTGAATTATTGGTTGAAAGTTAATTGATCACTGTGCTGTATCAGTAGCTATATCAGTAGCCACATGCAGTCTCAGACTGCCTATCGTTCCTTTATCGGCAGGAGAACTTAACTCGGCAGCACAACAATCAGCGGATTGCTTACTTTCCTACCAAAAAAGGAACGATTTGACTCATTACATTCGATTTTGATTATTTTTTATCGTTTTTTTGTTTCCGCAAAGATTGTCATGAATCCCCAGGTTGTTCTACTGCTCCTGCTGGTAACCGTCCCCTGCACATCTGCAGGTATGTTGCTACTGACCAAAAGAAGTTTAGCATGATAGACGCATTACAAATTCCAACCCTATTCTGAACAGGCTTTTCTGCATCTGTATCTGTATCTGGAGAACTTGGAGGACTTAACCCGTTACTCCAAATTTTGACAGAACTGATGCACTAAGTACTTGTAAGCACCGGTCTAAACCATTCAACATTTCATGCTGGCGTTACATTTAAAAAATAATGAGAAAAGCTTTAAATCTCAAGTAAGAAGCTCGCCGTGATTGAGGCGTGTCTTACTGGTATTTGCGACATTTCATCGAAAACTCGCCATCTTGAAACGTTTCCATGAAAATTTCATCGGACAATAAATTTTTATTTTAATGATGGTTATTATAAAAATGATGGTTAAAGTAAATCTCATCACATACAGTCGAATCAGTGAACTTCTGAATTGCGTATGATGTAGGTAATTTGTACTCCGATCGTTTCGTGAGAGTTTCAGTAAATTTGGAAGGCTTCATCTCTCATCGACAAAAAAGGGAAACTAACCTCAGGAGTTTGTTACCATCAAGAAATTGTATCCGGCTACGTTCGGGACAGAGTCAGACCTTCTTAGGCGCCTTCCGGAGAAAAAACTCGCACGGGCTGTTTTTCAGTAAACTTTCTGAAACTATGAATCGACGAAAAGGTTATTAAATACAGAATTCGATAAAATCGTAACGATAAACTGAAAAAATGTAAAGTGGACGTTAACGGTTATCAAACTTTGTCTTTGATGAAAATTCACTGCAAAATGTCAATCACCAAAGATCAATCACTAAAAGTAAGCTGCTCAAGTCGTGAAGTAGCCTTTAATATTTATTATATATTTTTAGTAAGAAATGTAGAAGAAGTGCCAACGTTTTGTCACGGTTCACGTGTTTCTTTTAATCATCTGCTAGTAACTTGCCGAGGCGATCAGATTGCTTGTGCAAATCAAGAAAAGTGTATCTACGCGTTTGATCGCTGCGATGGGTACATTGACTGTAGTGATAGATCAGACGAACAGTGCAGTAAGTACCGTTGTGGATAAGTAACTTATGCTTTTGAACATCTTTTTATTTTTCATATGAGCTAAACGTAAATGGAATTGTCAAAAAGTAATATTAAATTGAAAAAGTAACACTCTTTTCAAAAAGGAAGAAAAAAACCATATTTACCAAGAACCCCTCATTTGCAAGAATACCTCAAAAACAGCGAAATAAAGCCGTGACGTAAATCATATGCGGCGGTAGTTCTACAAAACTGAACTGGCTATTGGTTGAATGCTCTTATATTAGACCAGCTTTAGATTAACAACCTCAATGGTATGAAGGAGATTCTTGTGATGGCCAAAGTCACTTCAAAATCGAATGAAATAACCTGTAATTAGTTGAAGCAGATAGCAGCGATTTCATCTACGAGATGAAATCCTTTGGTATAAATTGGGAGACCAGAAACGATGGTTTGCACTTTGCGACGTAAAATGCTCTATATGATACACTTTTAAAGCAAGCCATTATCATGCATGCATGTAGTGAATGAACACTTCGAGATTTCTCGAGTATATTGAGTTATTCAAACGTTAGTATATTCATTTGAAAAGAGCTTTTTTAGAAATATAGTCATGCACCCATCGGCATTGCCTTAATTGACTGTATTAATTGACTGCGAAAAGGCGAAAACGCAAACGGTCGCAACACAGGGGATATCAAATTGCTAATGTAGAGCTTGTGAATAAATTTTTCTTTTACACATAAACTTTTGTCGCCTCTGCGCCATAACCAAAATTTCATAGAGCTTAGCGGTACTGTGATGATACTAATAGACCAATTGAGTAACTTTTCCTTTTCTTTCATGTTCTACCTACGCCTATCAGCTGGCCGTAAGTATCATAAATCTAAATCTATATTTATGTCGTCTCCTTGTAATATTGCTCGGATAACCGCATTAAAGGAATGGCATATTTTGAACACGTTGCTTGTATTTATTTGATTTACATGTAACTATCAATAGAAAATGTAAGGTTGAGGATCCTTGAAGTATTAAAAAATGATTTCAAGAGGTGGATTGAAACAACAAAAACGGAACAAAAACCAAAGTTAGCTGGTCACCTCCTGCTTGATAGTGAGGCTGTATGAGATATGGAGGAAAGAAACTGATTAAACATGTTCACTGATTTCAGGTTATCTTTTTTTCATATATATTTACACAGCCTTTCTGTCAAGACAACTGAAATTCATGGATATTCATGATATCAAAAATAGTATAATGTCGAGTCCTCGTCTCTTCCTTTTTTCAAAATCAATCTAAAAGTCAAAAGAAGAAAAAAATGACACAGAGAGATCAAGGGTCAGTGGCAACTTTTTCCTTTCTGAAGACGACAGGGATTAAAATTTATCAAAGGAATCTGTGGTAGCAAGAGCCTGCGAATTGCTCGTTTGTGTGCTTATCGGCTCAAACATATTTAGTAGATGAGAATTTTGAGGCAAACGCACAACCTCAATATTTGACTTGAGAGCTAAGAAGTGTGTCTAAGTTGTTTGGATTATTTCAGGTTTTGTTTGTTTTCTCCCTTTTCTTACACACACAGGCTCAATAATTTATGTCTTTGAATTTAAATAATTTGTATTATCATACAGGAAAGTGTGCAAACTACGAGTTCACTTGTGCAAATGGAGATTGTCTTGCTAAATATAGACGTTGCGATGGGGGAAATAACTGTGGTGATGACTCAGATGAACAGCAGTGCCGTAAGTTTGTTATCACTGTCACCGTTGTCCTAATACTGCAGTCGCCTTTCCTGTTGGCTAATTAGTCAAGTTGTGTTGTAGTAACCGGGTCGAGATACAAACAAATATTGAGAGCTGTCTTTCCGCCTTCTCACTCTATCTCTATCTTTTCCTTTATTTAATAAATCGAATAATTAATAACAATAACTATAACATAGACCGAATAGGCAGAATTAGGCTTGTTCTTATTGTTGTTACTACTGACAATATTGTATGCTTTTCTTCAGTTTCCATTTCAGTTTCTTTTAAGTTACTTAGTTGTTTGTTTTTGCTATTGTTTCTGTTTTTTCCAATTGCAAATGCAATAAACAAATCCTGGTTACTACATAATTTGAGATTGTTTTCTTTTCTCTCAATGTACGAAACATTCTCATGGAAATAATAGCTCAACGTAAGTAATCTTTTGGATATTTTGTTAATTTGTTAACTTTTAAGTGAAAAACAATATGTTCGCTTATTTAATCATATATTTATTCTATGTCATTTATATTTTTCTGTAATTATTTCAGTGCATTGGTAATCACACTTTTGTCACAGAAAAGCGTATCAGTAATCTGATTGAGGCATTCATGCTTGTGGGCGTGGAATTTTTTTAGAAAGTTTTTTTTTTTCTAACAAAACTAACTGTTGAAAGTCTCTAATATACAAAAACAATTAACTAACAAAAATTCAATGTGTTTTATGTTTTCCCATTAAGTTTTGAAATGAGGATAGTTTGACGTCCTTAATTTCACGTTTCCAGGCCGGGATCCTTGTTTCTGTGTATAACGGCTTTGTTTTATTTGCCCTGGCGAACGTGCTCACAGGTCACCAAGTTTTTGCAACACGACTTACAATAGCTCTTCCTTTTCAGAAGGAGAATGAAAAATAAAACAGTGCGCACCTTTGCTGTCAGGGCGTTGACATTGATCTTTAGGGTATTTTTAAAAAGTACAGTGGAGGATTAAGTCAGCTGCATCATTCACTATGATAATAAAACCTGCATGTCCAAAAGAAAAGCATTTAAATATTTTGATTAAATTTCTGGCACTGTATGGGAAATATATCATTACTCCTCCCACTTTTCTATGCTTTGTTAACGAGGGGATGTGATAGCCGGTGATTTTCTTTTCTTTCCTTTTTCTATGTTTTTCATGGACTGCACTTCGGAAACATCAGGAAGTAAGTGCTACTTCAATTTCTTAATGTAGATGTTACTCCTAACATGTCACATGACCAAAAAGCTGCTAACCCCTCCCATTCTGTACCCTTTCTACCAGCTGAAAACTAATAACGACAAAAGAAAAGATCAGGAGGCGTTGTACTTCATTCAGAAATCGAGATTTGCGTTTCGGCCTGGAAAATAACCCATGTTTCAAGGTCACACACTGAATCCTAAACCTTAATGAATAATTTTACTTTAGCCTCCCTTCAGGACTCATTTAATTTTGCTTTTGCATTGTTTTGAACAACAGATGATTGTTAAAATTAGAAAAATAGCTTTATCTTGTGACATCATATTTAACTTTGAATGCACTGGTTAGCGTGGATTTGAGTCCATTCAATGTTAAGGATTTGATTTTTTTTTCTTTCTTATTCTTTGCAAAGGAGATATCAAAGCGTCACCATCTTAAACTTAACGAAACTTGTTTTCGGTAAAAGTCTTCAAGAAAGATTTCTCCATACTTCTGTTCCACCGAAAGAAAATCAAAATCGTTTTAAAACAATATACTTCTTTTTCTTTTTTTTTCAATTACACCACATTGCATTAAAAACGTCTCAATACTAAATAGCTTCGCTTTTCTTTCAGTTATTGACTAATGGGCCGATCAATTAAAAGCTTTAACATTCCCCGTTGGGGGAACTGTCGTTCGTGCCTAGGGTTAGGGAATGTGAGCCTCGCCTGGCTGGAGGAATTTGAACCGGAAGTGTCGAATACACGTGTTTTAACTTATAATGTGGAGGTGTTTTAAGATATAGAGTTCACTTTTGGGTACGAATGGCTCCGAAGAGAAGGTCTACAAGGTCTAGTTTGTAAGACTTGGTAAATGTATCGAATGTCAGGATCGCTCATTTTGCCTTTTAAAAAAGTGACCATCAAGTCTAGCACCTGGGTAGGGTATTGAAACACAATTTTTGGCCTCGGGGGCTGAAATTTGAACGGATCAATTTTCAAAAGTTTAAACGCCTAGTGGTTCCCCGTGGGGGATGTTGGGGCTTCGAATCAATCGATGCATAATTAATTCATTGGTTTACTTATTTTTCATCTAATCTCCCTAACTTAATTGTCATTCTGTGCTTTCTCTACTCATGTGCGGCCTTTGTGAAATATACCAGCGTGTAAGTGATTTTTGATTAGATTACTGAAGTTATAGTTTAGTTATAACATCTGTTTCTGCTCCACATTCCATAACATTCCTCAATACCGCAAACGTGCATGAGTAGTAAAACACAGGATGAGAGGATAAGGATGAGAATTTGATGTTCTAATACCAGCAGAATGAACGACATATCTCGAAAACAGTTGATGAAGAATAACCGAGGCCAGCTTTCAGTCCCATATGATGATTGATGGGAAATGTGTTCGTACTACTAAACAATGTTTTATAATACTTGAATTCTGCTTATCCCTATCGTTTTCTTTGCTCTCGATATCGCCTTCGGTGGATCAAATACATGTAAATACATCAGGCTGTAAGTGAAAGCTTAGAACTTAAGGATAATGATACGTTGTCATCTCCTTTTGTTTGTTTTTGTCTGTTTGTTTGTTTGTTCAAGAATATTCTTATGATGAAAGCATAAATGACCAGCTGCATTGCGGGCACATCTGCGCCGCTACCTTTCTTGCGTTTAGTGGACAACTAAGAACAACGGGTGCGGAATATTTTTATAAGAGAGAGAGAGAGGGGGAAAGAGGGGGACAGGGAGAGAGAGAGAGAGAGAGAGAGAGAGAGAGAGAGAGAGAGAGAGAGAGAGAGAGAGAGAGAGAGAGAGATCATAATGTCAGCATAAGATAATGCATTCAAAACAACTTTCAGGGAACTGGGTTTAAGTAAACAGAGACGGAAAATTGAGAAAATTGAAATATCGATGTAGAAAAGGATGATTAAATACAACATCGACAGTACACCAGGATATTTTCTAAATTGGCATTTTCCTCCGTTCATGCTGACATTAAGGAAACTTCTAAGTAGAAAAAGAGCAAATTAAATAAAAATCTGGCATTTACTGCAAGCTTCCTTCCCTTTAAGCAAAAATGCCATTGTTGACAAGTCCGCTTATGAGATCGAAAACCAATTTCTAGCAAACAACTTCGTCCCTCAATGAACAAGTGGAAAGACACGCATCAAACAGTTGTCCATAAATATTATCATATTGTTACCTTTAATTGTTGGTCATTCATCTTCTAAGTCTCCAGCCCAATAAACCTTCAAAAGTGTGATACGAGTTCTTATCTCATGTGTTTAACCTAGTTTCATTGATTAGTTTTTAACATTACTGCATTCTTTTCTTAAATTACTTTCCTCACTTAAACTAACATTTTTTGTGTCTTTTCTGCCCCTGGTTACTGCTCAATACAGTATGTGAGTATGCTTTTAATCATCTATTCGAATTGTGAACTGTTAAACTAAAACGATTGTTAATGTAGACACAATTTGCTGATTTATGATTTTACTGTCTTTTCTATTCTCTTTTATTATCTTGCCTGACCTTGTGACAATAAGGCGGTAAGTAACCATTATTTTTTATTAACCCTCTTTGGTATATTTGGTTTGACCGCTTACATGAGTCAAGTAAAATTTTTATTCTTTTTTTTTATTCATTCAATTTGATTTAATCGAATGCATATATCTTCGTTCATCTTCACCACTGAAACATACTAAAATATAGGCGATTTTTTGTTGAAATGTAAACGTAATGTACCTAAAGTGCGGATTAATTTTTTGGAGCGTGCGCATCCCGTTTTTGGTTGTGAGTTTTATTGGTGTTTTGGCAAACAGCATAACTTTGAAAGAGGAAAAAATTACGTAAAATGTACTTATCGACTGGATGGAAGGGCCGGACAGGTAAACTTTTGGCTCGAGGTCATACTAGTGCTTATTATCCGGTCCGGCCCGACCAAACTCAGTCAATGAACATTTTACCACTTAGTGTGCGAGATTTCTAAATTTTTGTCTCAACCTAAATAGGATGTACTTGCATATAAAAGAAGGGTGCGCGGGTCCATACGGGTCATATGATGATTAAAGTTACAATACATGTCTCTAGATGAGTGTCGGGTGCAATTCAGGTAAAGCGTCCGCTTTGAAGGGTCTCAATGGGTGTAACTGTCAGCCATCAAGCAGCCCAAAGTTTGATCATCAACCGTCGAAAAAACAGTTCATGACAAGAGATTATATTTTCGTGCTTCGTAATCATTTCCATCTTTAACTTGGTAGTTCAATATTTAAAAATATCTTTCTAATCGATAACTTGTTGCCGACTATGTCACGCCACGCCTTGTCTTGCTTGGAGAACCGGCGTAATTTTTTTGCGTCTCATTGGCTAACGGAGACAAGCGTTAGGTGAGCGCGAGGGAGGAGCGCAAAAAAAAATACTTCCCGCACTTCCACTGTTCGTATCAAATTGATTAGTGAATATCATGCGATAAACGAATATCTTTCAACAAAAGCGTAGCGTATCATGTTTTATGAACGAAGCTATTCGAGAAGCCCTTTGTTTAATTCCGTACGAGCCAACTGTAAAGGATAAGCAAAGGAAATGCATCGCTGATGTATTTACAAGCACATAGAGAAGTAAATTGAGAATACGAACAGAATTGAACTTAAAAAATAAGCAACAACAACTGTAAACAATGGGATGGGATAAATGTCATTTATGAGATTTATCCTCCGAAGGTAGCGGACGCACTAGGTTTACAAAACTTGTCCACATACGCATTTGAAACACCAAAATAATTGTAAAGATTTATTTACGTTCAAATATATCACCTTCTTATAGGTTTAGCTCGCATAGAAACATATGTTTACTTGTAACCGTCATTTCTTTGGAGAAAATGTTGCCTCGACATAAAACCATGTTTGTTGTAGTCTTCGCCGGTGTCTGGGGGAAAAATAGCTTGAAAAATTGGTGTAGGTACAGGGTACAGCTGGTTTTGCCTTCCTTTTTTTGTACTCCTCCTTCCGTGCGTGACTCACTCTTCGTGTTCGCTTCCTTCTTGCCTCTGTTTGTCGGAAAAACGCAGAACATTGCGCCTGTTCTGCGGGTTACAGGTGTTTTCTCGTGTATTTTTTTTTCACTCTTCCTCGAGCGTGACTCGCACTTCATGGTCGCTTCACGCTTACCTCCGTTTGACCGAAAAACGCTGAAAAATTACGCCTGTTCTGCAGATCCAGGCCTCCTCAATGAAACAACGGGTTCATGGTTTCTTCTTTCTTGTCTTTCTTCATACCAAAACAAATGATAAAACCATACTTTTTTTTATAATGACATCAACATTCAGATAAGGAGGTTTTTCTCGGAGTTAGTCGAGAGTAAAAGCTGTGGAAAATATTGCCTGATAATAATCCGAATTGGAACGAACAGAGCTTTACTGGCCTTTTCTTTGGGGATGTAAGTTAATGATTACTAAGCTAAAGTTATTAACAACACTTCACTGAACAATTGTTTGTTTTCTTTCTTTCATGTCAACTGATGCTCAACAGGGGGTAAGTATCTACTTATTGTGCTACGTATGTTTATCCATTCCCTGATCTTGTTGTTTAAGATCAATCCTATTTCTTTTAAAATAGGCCTTTGACTAGTATTTGCATAAAATCCAATTTGATTACTTATCATTTTTTTTTTAAAATGATATGTTATTCAAATTAGATTAATCTTACGTTGTGTTCGTCACTTGTCACATAACTTTCGGTCAGCCAAGTAATTTTGTTGGAGCTAGCTTGGAAGTTACAAGAACAATAAGAAATAATAAGCTACATTTTACATGAGGGTGTTCCATTTTGTTAATAAAAAAAGGAAAAGGGCCCAGAGACCGGATTCCTTTTTTTTCAATGATTCCGACATTTTTAAAGTATTTTAATTCCAATCATATCCTCCCAAGCTATTCACTATTCTTAAAATGTTTTTCGTGGTTTTTCTATCTTGGTGTGCATAGGGGTACAGGTGTGTTTTCGTAGTTGTATTTTTCACTCCTCCTCTCGCGCGTGACTCGCTTTCGCGCTCGCTTCGCGCTTGCCTCCGTTTGACCGAAAAACGCTGAAAAATTACGCCTGTTCTGCAGATCCAGGCCTCCTCAATGAAACTAAGGATTCATGGTTCCCCATTTGTTGTCTTTCTTCATATAAAAACAAATGGTCAAAACAAACTTTTTTTATAACGACATCAACATTTAGATAAAGAAGTTTTTCTCGAAGTTAGACGAGAGTAAAAGCTGTGAAAAATATTACCTGAAAATAATCCGAATTGGAACGAACACAGCTTTACTGGCCTTTTTCCTGGGATGTAAGTTAATGATTACTAAGCTAAAATTATTAACAACACTTCACTGAACAACTGTTTGTTTTCTTTCTTTCATGTCAACTTATGCTCAACAGAATGTAAGTATCTACTTATTGTGCTACGTATGTTTATCCGTTCCCTGATCTTGTTGTTTAAGATCAATCTTATTTCTTTTAAAATAGGCCTTTGACTGGTATTTGCATAAAATCCAATTTGAATACTCACCATTTTTTTTTAAAATGATATGTTATTCAAATTAGATTAATCTTACGTTGCGTTCGTCACTTGTCACATAACTTTCGGTCAGCCGAGTAATTTTGTTGGAGCTAGCTTGGAAGTTACAAGAACAATAAGAAATAATAAGCTACATTTTATATGAGGGTGTTCCATTTTGTTATTAAAAAAAGGAAAAGGGCCCTGAGACTAGATTCCTTTTGTCGTGTTCTAACCGACTAAAGATTCAGTTCCACTATACGGAACACGCGAGACCACTCGCTGCAATCAACTTCTTTAATCAAAAATCACTATATACAGGTTTTACTCATAATAATATAGGTTAAGTCAATGATCACGTGATTACGTACGATCCAATAAGCATGCGCTCAACAGCAGGTATTATGTCAACACAACATTCCCCCATACTTATTTACGAGATTAACCTAAGTGTGTAAACATTATTCGTCATAACCTAAACGAATGGGAGGCTTGCGGGTACGACTGGAGTAACGAGCGGGTTGGCCGGCGTTCGGTGATAGGTTTGCGCTCTCCCTGTTTGACGCTCCTTTATGCGCGCTCTCGCCCGGTTCATTTTCTCCCTTTCCAACTTCGGAGTGTTCCGGCAGGGATTCGGGCTGTGGCATTTCGTAGTTCTGGTTTGGAACAAATGGTATCGGCGCTTTCACACTTGTTTCAGAGGTGTGGTGGTAACTCTTGCCACGCATTTGGTCTACGTGCCGTCTCCACACTTGCTCTCCGATTTGTGTTTTATGCGACACTGGACCCGTGCGTTCAACTACAGTGGCGTCTAACCATCTTGGTTCACCTCGAAAGTTTTGGACTAATACCTCTTCTCCGATCGAAAATTCACGTTCTTTCGATTTGCGGTCATATTCTGCCTTGTCGTACGCTTGTCTGTCGAAAATCTTGCGACCTAAGTTTGGACGGAGTAGGTCCAATCTAGTTCTCGGTCGGCGTTTTAAAAACAATTCAGCCGGTGCTTGGCCTGTCACGCTACTAGGCGTCGTTCGATTGCTGAATAGAAACCTCGCCAAGCTCTGCGTTATTGACGAACTTTCTTCAGTTTTGAAGTATTGCTTGAAAGTTTGAACGAACCGTTCCGCCTGTCCGTTTGATCTCGGATGATACGGTGCGATTAGCGTGTGTTTAATTCCATTTTGTTTCACAAAATTTTCAAATTCTCGCGAGGTAAACTGAGGACCGTTGTCGCTCACTAATTGCATCGGTACCCCGTATCGAGCAAACATATTTCGTAGTTTCTCGATCGTTGACTCACTGGTCACGCTAGGCATTATTTCTACTTCTAGCCATTTGGAGTGACTATCGACTACTACAAGAAACATTTTATTCATGAACGGACCAGCGAAGTCGATGTGAATTCTCTGCCATGGCTTGTCCGGCCAATCCCACGGATGCAGTGGTGCGGTTTGCGGCTTATTTCGTGTTAATTGGCACTTAGCGCAGTCACGAACTACGGAAGCGATGGATTGATCTAATTTGGGCCACCACACGTGGAGTCGTGCGAGTGACTTCATCCGCACAATTCCAGGATGCCCTTCATGCAATTCTTGCAACACCCGTTCTCGCAAAGAACTCGGAATTACAACACGGATTCCCCACAACAAACAACCTTCTTCTACGGTGAGTTCATTCCGTCTTTGATAGTACGCGCGGACAGCCGAATTTTCGTCATCGCTCCATCCTGTCATTGTATACTCAACCACTCTGGACAACACTGGGTCTGCCCGTGTGGCCTTTCGGATCTGCCCTGCGGTTAATGGCAAGGATCCAATTTGTAAGGAATTTATCAACTTAACTTCATCGAATTCCTCTGAGTTGTCTCCAACAGGCAACGGCAATCGGCTTAAACAGTCTGCGTTCGCGTGTTTCAGCGTTGACCGATACTCTATTTCGTATTGGTATGCCGACAACAAAATTGCCCATCTCTGCAGTCTCGCGGCAGCTAGGGTTGGGATACCGGTTTTCGGACCTAGCAACGTCACTTAAGGCTTGTGATCGGTTACCAACGAAAATTTTCGTCCATACAGATATTGATGAAATTTCTTAATTCCGAAGATTATACTAAGGGCTTCTTTCTCGATTTGCGCATAATTTCTCTCGCTCTTGTTCAACGTGCGCGACGCGAAAGCGATTGGTTTTTCCTCGCCGTTCGGAAATACGTGTGAAATTACCGCCCCTACACCATAATGCGATGCGTCAGTGTCTAGCTTAAGAGGCAAACTGTTCTGATAATGCACCAAAACTGGGGCCTTCGCTAATTTGTCTTTAAGTTTTGCGAACGCGTCCTCTTCCGATTTCGACCATTTCCATTTGATTCCGTCACGCAATAGCTCATTCAAAGGATGCGTTATCATTGAATAATTGCTTATGAATTTAGAATAGTAGTTAACCATTCCGAGAAACGATCGAAGTTGTTGTTGATTCTCAGGAGCCGGCGCGTCACGGATTGCCTGAACCTTCTTCTCAATCGCGTGCAACCCGCTCGCATCGACTCGATATCCTAGATACTCGACTGATGGTTGCATGAACTTACACTTGCTTAGCTTCAATCTTAAGCCTGCGGTTTCCAGCCTTGTCAGCACCTCGCTGAGATTACTAACGTGTTCTTGATCGTTTTTGCCTGATATCAAAATATCATCTACTCGGCAAACGACCATTGGTATTGCTTGCAATACTTGCTCGATTTTAGACTGAAAAATAGCGCTTGCGCTGGAAACGCCAAAGGGTAGTCTAGTAGGTCTATATAATCCCTTGTGAGTGTTAATCGTTACAAATTCCCTCGAGTTCTCTTCCAGTAATATTTGCTGATAGGCGCGCGATAAATCTAGCTTCGTAAATTTTTCTCCGCCGCTCAATGAAACAAACAACTCCTCGGGATTTGGGAGCGGATGTTGATCTACTTCTAAAGTGGAGTTAACGGTCACTTTATAGTCCCCACAAATCCTTACGCCCCCATCTGATTTCACTACGGGTACTATGGGCGCTGCCCAATTAGAGAAGCGAACTTTCTCTAACACTCCCATATTCTCTAGCCGATCAAGCTCTTGCTCGATAGCGCCCTTAATTGCATGCGGCACTGGTCTAGGCTTATAAAATTTGGGTATGGCTTCGGGTTTAACAAATAATTGAGCCTTTACATCTTTCAGTGTTCCTAATTCATCCTTAAATACTTCTGGATGTTTATCTAATACTCTATCAAGTTCATTACTTATCTTCTTGATTGTAGGCCAATTGAGTCTAATTTTGGAGAGCCAATTGCGTCCAAACAGACTCGGGCCGCTTCCCTTGATGATTTGTAAAGGCAGGTTCTCGGTTTGGCCTTCGTACTCAACGTTCACCATTGCTTTGCCGAGGACTGTCAGTGGTTCCCCAGAGTAGGTTGACAGCCTCGCGCTCGATTGTTGGAGTGTTGCCGTTGGACACGTCTCTTTCCACGTTTCCTCTGACATCACCGACAGAGTTGCACCAGTGTCCAATTCCATAGGGATCTTTGAGCCATTCATGGTGATGTGAATGAGGATCGCTGGTTCAGCTGTTTCGTCCTCCACTTTGAAAATGCTGAAGTTTCCCGCTACGCCTTGCTCGCCTTCCAAGTAGTGTACTGGGTTGGACCTTTTTGAGGCATTTTCTCTCTCTTGTTTAGAGGCTCCCTTCTTTCGGCAAACCTTTTGGATATGCCCCTTATTTTGACAGAAATGACACGTTTGATCCTTAAACCTGCACGTTTGTGGTGTGTGGTTTCTACCGCAACGGAAACACGATTTTTGCTCCCTTGGCTTTCTGCCCTGCTTGTTTTGCGTACGTGCTGGTAACACATTGATGTTTGAGGGCGGTGCCGTTGGTCGGAAATGGTTTGCCTGCTTTTCTGCTGACTCCATAGCTATGGCCGTTTCAAGGGCCTTTTTCCAAGTTAGCTCGGTTTCAGTTAGCAGCCTCTTTTGAATTTGCCTGTTTCGCATACCACAGACAAATCTGTCCCTTAATGCTTGCTCGAGGAATTCCCCGAATTCGCAACGCTCTGAGCACCGTTTTAATGCTGCGGCGTAATCTGCCACTCCTTCCCCTTCATCTTGATCACGCTTGTGAAAGTGAAAACGCTCCGCAATAATGATTGGTTTCGGTTGGAAGTGGTTGCTCAACGTTTTTAACAGCTCTGCAAGTTTGAATTCTGAAGGCTTGGCTGGGGCCTTTAAGTCCCTCAATAGGTTGTAGCTTTTGCTTCCGACGCTCGTCAAGAACACGGCTACGATCTTCTTTTCGTCTTTCAGCTCGTTCGCAATAACGTATTGCTCAAATCGTTCAGCATACGAATTCCAGTCCTCCTTCGCTGGGTCGTAGGATTCTATCGATCCTATGGTAGTCATCCTCGTCGCCAGTTGTCGTGTTCTAACCGACTAAAGATTCAGTTCCACTATACGGAACACGCGAGACCACTTGCTGCAATCAACTTCTTTAATCAAAAATCACTATATACAGGTTTTACTCATAATAATATAGGTTAAGTCAATGATCACGTGATTACGTACGATCCAATAAGCATGCGCTCAACAGCAGGTATTATGTCAACACAACACCTTTTTTTTCCAATAATTCTGACCTCGTGCGTGACACGCCCTCGCGCTCACCTCGCGCTTGCCTCCATTTGACCGAAAACGCTGAAAAATTACGCCTGTTCTGCAGATCCAGGCCTCCTCAATGAAACTAAGGGTTCATGCTTTCCCCTTTCTTGTTTTTCTTCATATCAAAAGAAATGGTCAAAACATACTTTTTTTAATAACGACATCAACATTTAGATAAAGAGGCTTTTGGCGAAGTAAGTCGAGAGTAAAAGCTGTGGAAAATATTGCCTGATAATAATCCGAATTGGAACGAAAACAGCTTTCCTGGACTTTTTTCTGGGGATTTAAGTTAATGATTACTAAGCTAAAATTATTAACAACACTTTAGTGAACAATTGTTGTTTTCTTTCTTTCATCTCATCTGATGCTCAACAGACTGTAAGTATCTACTTATTGTGCTACGTATGTTTATCCATTCCCTGATCTTGTTGTTTAAGATCAATCTTATTTCTTTTAAAATAGGCCTTTGACTGGTATTTGCATAAAATCCAATTTGAATACTTATCATTTTTTTCAAAATGATATCTCATTCAAATTAGATTAATCTTACGTTGTGTTCGTCACTTGTCACATAACTTTCGGGTAGCTGAGAAATTTTGTTGGAGCTAGCTTGGAAGTTACAAGGACAAAAAGAAATAATAAGCTACATTTTACATGAGGGTGTTCCATTTTGTTATTAAAAAAAGGAAAAGGGCCCTGAGACCGGATTCCTTTTTTTTTCAATGATTCTGACATTTGTAAAAATATTTTAATTCTAATCATAACCTCCCTAGCTATTCATTATTCTCAAAATGTTTTTGGTGGTTTTTCTATCTTGGTGTGCATAGGGGTACAGATGTGTTTTCGTAGTTGTATTTTTTACTCCTCCTCTGGTGCGTGACTCGCTCACGCGCTCGCCTCGCGCTTGCCTCCGTTTGACCGAAAAACGCTGAAAAATTACGCCTGTTTTGCAGATCCAGGCCTCCTCAATGAAACTAAGGGTTCATGCTTTCCTCTTTCTTGTCTTTCTTCATATCAAAACAAATGGTCAATACAAACTTTTTTTAATAACGACATCAACATTTAGATAAAGAGGTTATTCCCGAAGTTAGTCGAGAGTAAAAGCTCTGGAAAAATATTGCCTGATAAGAATCCGAATTGGAACGAACACAGCTTCACTGGCCTTTTTCCTGTGGATATAAGATAATGATTACTAAGCTAAAGTTATAAACAACACTTCACTGAACAATTGTTGTTTTCTTTCTTTCATGTCAACTGATGCTTAACAGTCGGTAAGTATCTACTTATTGTGCTACGTATGTTTAACTGTTCCCTGATCTTGTTGTTTAAGATCAATCCTATTTCTTTTAAAATAGGCCTTTGACTGGTATTTGCATAAAATCCAATTTGAATACTTATCATTTTTTTTAAAATGATATGTTATTCAAATTAGATTAATCTTACGTTGCGTTGGTCACTTGTCATAGAACTTTCGGGCAGCCGAGTAATTTTGCTGGAGCTAGCTTGGAAGTTACAAGAACAATAAAAAAATAATAAGCTACATTTTACATGAGGGTGTTCCATTTTGTTATTAAAAAAAGGAAAAGGGCCCTGAGACCGGATTCCTTTTTTTTTTCAATGATTCTGACATTTTTTAAAATATTTTAATCCTAATCATAACCTCCCTAGCTACTCACTATTCTCCAAATGTTTTTGGTGGTTTTTCTATCTTGGTGTGCATAGGGGTACAGGTGTGTTTTCGTAGTTGAATTTTTACTCCTTCTCTCGCGCGTGACTCGCTCACGCGCTCGCTCCGTGCTTGCCTCCGTTTGACCGAAAAACGCTGAAAAATTACGCCTGTTCTGCAGATCCAGGCCTCCTCAATGAAACTAAGGGTTCATGCTTTCCCCCTTCTTGTCTTTCTTCATATCGAAACAAATGGTCCAAACAAACTTTTTTTATAACGGCATCAACATTTAGATAAAGAGGCTTTTCGCGAAGTAAGTCGAGAGTAAAAGCTGTGGAAAATATTGCTTGATAATAATCCGAATTGGAACGAAAACAGCTTTCCTGGCCTTTTTTCTGGCGATTTAAGTAAATGATTACTAAGCTAAAATTATTAACAACACTTTAGTGAACAATTGTTGTTTTCTTTCTTTCATCTCATCTGATGCTCAACAGAGAGTAAGTATCTACTTATTGTGCTACGTATGTTTATCAATTCTTTGATCTTGTTGTTTAAGATGAATCTTATTTCTTTTAAAATAGGCCTTTGACTGATATTTGCATAAAATCCAATTTGAATACTTATCATTTTTTTTTAAATGATATCTCATTCAAATTAGATTAATCTTACGTTGTGTTCGTCACTTGTCACATAACTTTCGGGCAGCCGTGTAATTTTGTTGGAGCTAGCTTGGAAGTTACAAGAACAATAAGAAATAATAAGCTACATTTTACATGAGGGTGTTCCATTTTGTTATTAAAACAAGGAAAAGGGCCCTGAGACCGGATTCCTTTTTTTTCAATGATTCTGACATTTGTAAAAATATTTTAATTATAATCATAACCTCCCTAGCTATTCATTATACTCAAAATGTTTTTGGTGGTTTTTCTATCTTGGTGTGCCTAAGGGTACAGGTAGTTTTTCGTGTTTTTTTTTTCACTCCTCCTCTCGCGCGTGACTCGCTCTCGCGCCCGCTTTGCGCTTGCCTCCGTTTGACCGAGAAACGCTGAAAAATTACGCCTGTTCTGCAGATCCAGGCCTCCTCAATGAAACTACGGGTTCATGCTTTCCTCTTTCTTGTTTTTGTTCTTATCAAAAGAAATGGTCAAAACAAACTTTTTTTTATAACGATATCAACATTTAGATAAAGAGGTTTTTCTCGAAGTTAGTCGAGAGTAAAAGCTGTGGAAAATATTGCCTGATAATAATCCGAATTGGAACGAAAACAGCTTTCCTAGCCTTTTTCCTGGGGATGTAAGTCAATGATTACTAAGCTAAAATTATTAACAACACTTCACTGAACAATTGTTGTTTTCTTTCTTTCGTGTCAACTGATGCTCAACAGCGTGTAAGTATCTACTTATTGTGCTCCGTATGTTTATCCATTCCCTGATCTTGTTGTTTGAGATCAATCCTATTTATTTTAAAATAGGCCTTTGACTAGTATTTGCATAAAATCCAATTTGAATACTTATAATTTTTTTTAAAAAGATATCTTATTCAAATTAAATTAATCTTACGTTGTGTTTGTCACTTGTCACATAACTTTCGGGTAGCTGAGTAATTTTGTCGGAGCTAGCTTTGAAGAAAGAACAGTAAGAAATAATAAGCTACATTTTACATGAAGGTCTCCCATTTTGTTATTAAAAAAAGGAAAAGGGCCCAGACACCGGATTCCTTTTTTTTTCAACGATTCTGACATTTTTAAAAATATTTTAATTCTAATCATAACCTCCCTAGCTATTCACTATTCTCAAAATAGTTTTCGTGGTTTTTCTATCTTGGTGTGCATAGGGGTACAGGTGTTTTGTCGTGTTTTTTTATATTTGCACTCCTCCTCTCACGCGTGACTCGCTCTCGCGCTTGCTTCGCGCTTGCCTCCGTTTGACCAAAATACGCTGAAAAATTACGCCTGTTCTGCAGATCCAGGCCTCCTCAATGAAACTAAGGGTTCATGCTTTCCTCTTTCTTGTCTTTCTTCATATCAAAACAGATGGTCAATACAAACCTTTTTTTAAATCGACATCAAAATTCAGATAAGGAGGCTTTTCTTGAAGTTAGTAGGGAGTAAAAGCTGTGGAAAATATTGCCTGATAATAATCCGAATTGGAACGAACACAGCTTTCCTGGCCTTTTTCCTGGGGATGTAAGTTAATGATTACTAAGCTAAAATTATAAACAACACTTCACTGAACAATTGTTGTTTTCTTTCTTTCATGTCAACTGATGCTCGACAGGGGGTAAGTATCTACTTATTGTGCTACGTATGTTTATCCATTCCCTGATCTTATTGTTTAAGATCAATCCTTTTTTTTTAAAATAGGCCTTTGACTAGTATTTGCATAAAATCCAATTTGAATACTTATCATTTTTTTTTAAAACTGATATGTAATAAAAATTAGATTAATCTTGCGTTGTGTTTGTCACTTGTCACATAACTTTCTGGCAGCTGAGTAATTTTGTTGGAGCTAGCTTGGAAGAAAGAACAAGAAGAAACAATAAGCTACATTTTACATGAGGGTGTTCCATTTTGTTATTAAAAAAAAAAAGGAAAAGGGTCCTGAGAGCGGATTCCTTTTTTTTCAATGATTCTGACTTTTTTTAAAGTAATTTAATTCTAATCATAACCTCCCTAGCTATTCACTATTCTCAAAATGTTTTCGTGGTTTTTTTATCTTGGTGTGCATAGGAGTACAGGTGTTTTGTCGTGTTTTTTATATTTGCACTCCTCCTCTCGCGCGTGACCCACGCTCGCGCTCGCTTCGCGCTTGCCTCCGTTTGACCGCAAAACGCTGAAAAATTGCGCCTGTTCTGCAGATCCAGGCTTTCTCAATGAAACTAAGGGTTCATGGTTTCCTCTTTCTTGTCTTTCTTTACATCACGACGGATGGTAAAAACTAGACCGTAACGCAGCTTTCCTGGTTCCCTCACGAAAAGTGATACGTTCACTCATTTAGATTTGGAGATTATTTTGACAACTAACTGAGGATCATAATTGTGGAAAAAAAAATTATCCATTCATCGATCTTGCTGTTCAGTTCAATTCAAGGTTTTAATGGGCAAAGTTTGAGGTCTTAGACTGCTCTTACAGAGATCGCTACTTAAATGCTTCCCCTCCCCCCCCGCCTCCTAAGAAAGAAAACATACAAACAAACAAACAAACCTATAGGTCATTTCTCACTTTAGAAATAAGAAAATAGCTAACGGTTTATTTCATAATTTTGATCTTTTGAGGAGCAGGTGTATTACACCTTAGTACCAAATGAAGGAGATAATTAATTGAGTGTAAACACTGTAAAATCAAAAACAAAAAAACAAAAAACGAGCAAGACTCGCAATAAAGCAAGAGAGCATTAATTTTATTTTTGAATCTTTTCTTTCATTTCACCTGATGCTCAACAGTGTGTAAGTATCTACTTATTGTGTTACGTACGTTTATCCACTCGTTGATCTTGCTGTTCAGCTCCAATTCAATTTTATCTAAAATAGGCATTTGGTTAGTATGTTCTTAGAGTTCAACTTGGATATATACATTTTAATTACTTGATTTGAAGAACCTGACGCTACACAAACTTATCAGTGTGAAAGAACCCATTTATGGTTCTACTCAATTTTATTTCATACTTGGTCTTGCTGTAAGTTGAGCTCAATCCAACTAAATTTATTTTCCTCCGAGCCATGTTTTCAGAAATTTGAATGTATAGATATAAAATTGAATTTCATTGACTTTCTGTACCGTTTTTCACTTGTGATGTTACATTTAGTTGAGCAAAAGAAAATTGCTGAACATATCAAGGAATTCTTTGCAATGAAGTCTTTAAATAAAGGTTTTAGTTAATCACTATGCAATGTTTCACTGATAAGTCATTAAGCTATGTTATGATTAATAATAGAGTAGTAATACCTACAAATGGCTCTTATCACTTAAATTTGTATCATTAATGAATCATTTTCCCAATCAATGAAACTATTGGCAGCTTTATTAAAACAACGAAGCGAACTTCTCAAATGCGGGAAATTTGGTAACTCTAAGAATAGGCCGTGTTGTTCTAAATGGTGCACAAGAAACTTTCATTCGTTAAAATTTAGATAAAGCGGTAGTTAGAAAAATGTATTAGCTCATAAGCTTTTGCATTCAATACTAACAATATTTTCTTCTATCATTATTTCTCTCTATTTTCCAAAATGAAATAAATCTCCAGGCGGTAAGTACCCACCATTTTAATTATATACGCGTATCACAGACATTCTGACTAACGTACATGTCAAAAATGTTTTAAAGTAAGCTGTAACCTTGAAACACTAATTCTGCTTCTTTTATTTCCTTTTTCTCCCTCAATCTTACTGGACATATCAAGTTGGTAAGTGGTTTAACGTTCATTATCAAAACGAGCTTTTATCGATAACACTTTTTACTCAGGCGCTCCGTGATAGGGTCGGTTCATTTACAAATCGCTGTCAAGAACATTAAGGAACAAGCGTGAGTGTAAGAATTTCACATTAAAGGTTCAAGAACTACTTGAGTAACGTGTGAAATTACTGTGCTGTGTAGAAGGGATAACTCTTCCACATACCTTCCACACGTTTTTCACTTCCCTTATGCAATTTATACATGTGCAATAAATGATGGTAATAGGACTGAGTAGAGTTCAATTCGGTCTGTAACCATACAAGTGATTATAACAATCGGACGACCGCGCAGCGGGAGTTGCATTTGTTAATTACGAGTATGATTACAGGTAGAATTGGACGACTTGAGGTCCTGTTATCAATTAACCAGAACTACGACAAAACTTGAGAAGGAAAATAGACATCAGTTGTACATTTTCATTAAAAAAACAACTATTAACTCGGCGAAATGCGCGACAACATCGCTTACTGTCCACTTACACAGGCACAACGTATCTACTGTCCTATTACACTGTCCAATTACAGGCATGACACGTACACTGTCCTATTAGTGCTCTAATCGGTCTGGTGATAACCAAGTACGTTCGAGAATTTTGGTATAATTTTGATTAGTGTAAAATTGTGTGAAGATAGTGATCATAACTCCCCGATACGAGCGCCTGAGTCCACGCACAAATGCGTCTAGTGGGGTAACCTCCTTTTTAGAGGTTAAGAGAGTGAGACTGATAAGAACTGTGTCATCTGAATTGAAAAAATACGGGGTGGAAATGGTATTAAAGTAAACTGTTTGGAAATGGGATCAGAATAATATCCCCCTCCCTAATACTAATCTAAGTTGTGTAAATTATCACTGGTTTTAATTTCTGGCATTCCGCAAAAAAATATACATATTTCAATATTTCATATAATGATTATTCTAGATACACTCTCGGCTATCTGGATATCAGGGAATAATACAATTTTTAATGCGAGCACTGTAATTCCTTAAAAATTCGTAGGCACTAAATAGGACGCTAAGGGTATTTAGATTATCCTTGAAGTGCACGAAATTGTTTTGCGTAAATATTTAGCATATCATATGTATAAACCAATCCCGATTAGAAGAGAAATTTCGGAAAACTTAAAACTCAGTTTTTTCGGGCCCTAAAGTGCTCTTATTTTGGCTTAAAGTATCCCGTGGTAACGAATTAGCGGGTGATGACGTAGAAAACTGTAAAAACTCTCCGTTCACACTTACACTCTCACATCTCTTGTGATTTTGTATCGGTGAGCGTTGAAATACTCTTTAAGTAATGTTCGATAGCTGTCTACCTACCTTCAGGAAGCTCTACCGAGAGCTGTGATACATCGCACACAAGTAATAAAGAAGAAATGGACGTTGCGACAACGGTTTAGCTCTACCAAGGAGAACCGCTTGCATCAAACGCAGATTTCGATGAAGACTGAATAAGACGGTTTCTCGCCTGTGGTGTTCAAGTCAAGATTAGACCAAAAAAATCCCGTTATTCAGTGTTTAGTTTGTTGCTTTTGTGTTTTGTTTCTTATGGCGAAATCTATGGAAAGAATGGCTATCTTTGTTCGTTCCTGTTGCCTCAAATTTTATTTCTTCGAATTAAGTGCGGCGAAGGTTCCCCTTGGTCGGTGCTATAGAGTTTCGTTCCTGTGGAGTAATTCCCTTAGCTAACCAAAAACTAACTTTTGACGAAAGAATCAGCTGTATCGTGAAGCACGATGATTTTTCGCAGAGAAGTCACCGGGCAGTCTCACAGCAAGTTACTCCTTTCCTCGTACATTGCAAAGGCAGAGGCGATCGTTGTCGAGCCGGTCAAATGGAAAACGAATGCGTTTAGAGTCATCTGATTCGAGTTCATCTCAAAAAGGGATTTCAATGGAGAAAACTTCTTTGGTTTAAGTGTAGCATTGCCATATGATCCATTTCGCTCGATGGAAAATAATTGACATCAGTGTAAGTTGAAAATTTCGTATGCATCGACTTTCACACAGCACTGGGATTCACTACCATTTAATTCAATAATATTTGTGATTCTTTATTTATTTTGTTGCAGTGCTATTATCTCAATGAAATTGCTACTGTTGAGAATTTCCTTTTTTGAGGGCAGGGGGGAATTGATGGCTCGTGGAATAGATTTTTGGAAACCTAGGTTAAGAGAATACACGGCCCCTTCGAGCTTGTGTTTATGCCAGTATCTGCTAGAGCTTTCGCACCGTTCAGGCAACAGGATAACGGTTAGCTCAGGAAAGAGCTTGACCTTTATTACAAATAATATATTTCTGTTATTGAGATACGATGGAAACTGCAATTGGTAGGGTTTTCATATGATAAGGAAAGCGCAAATGTAGTCATGTGGAAAGACAAGGAGTATGAGTACATCTCAAGCGCTTGAAATAAACAACATTAAGGAGCTCACCGTTCTACGCTCGCGAAATGTCAGCCCAAAAGAATGTTTAATCGTGTACGGTGTGGGAACAGGCCCCTTAATCAGCGCTCTCTTTAGCTGAATTCATTGGTTATCTTCCTGTGATTTGACCAGTGATATGTGTCGTAACAACCGTCTTCGAAGCCGGTACGGAGGATAAGGCCGATCGGCGATCGAAGATCGAAACGCGTCCATTTTGGCCTTACAGCTACATACTTTGGAAAGTATTGTATAGAAATACCCACTGTATGTGTATTGTTATTGTAGCTAACATCATTTGGTGCTCCAGCCGCGCAGTACGTTCGCCCTTTCTTCTAGATTTCTCCTTCCTCCACCATAGTTGCCGACGTGTCTTTACAGTTTTCTACGTCACAGCTGTGATATGTAGCATAAACGTTTTGGTAGCGCGCTTAATGGTGACACTTTTTGACCGCCAAATGGTACCTCCAATTATGTTGGCTTTTTGGTAACGGTTAAATTATGGATTCGTTTTCTTTAGCAACAGTAACAATTTACGATCCTCACTGCATATCATATTTGTTAGTGTCTTTCTTATTGTTATGGTTCCGAATCAGGCGAAAATATTAAGCAAGCAATAAAATAAACAGTATTTTTAAGCAGAAAGTAACTTTGTCAAAATATTTCTTTGCATCTTTTTTCTCCTTTGAAATCTGCGTTGGACTACAGTACGTAAGTAGATAAAGTATTTCACTTTTTCCATTACTTTTGAGTCTCTCCGTCTGAGAAGTCCGGCTCACTACTCGATTACAAGCGTTCTCCAGTAAGCAGCACAATTTGACTCCACGCTTGGTGTGGGAGTAGGACGGGTTTGGAATCAGTAGAATTGATTCAGTTGATCTTTTTAACAATAAGTAATTTCTTCGTCTAGGTGAAGTCAATGTCCAATATCAGTTTGACTGACTCCAATGCGTTTTAGCCTTTTCAGCAATAAAATTACGTTGAGCCCTTCGTGATGAATCCAATGAGTTGAATTAAAAGCCAAGGCGTTGTTTTTCATTTTTGTGTATGCGAAGTTGGCAAAACTTGATATTCGTCATTTTTCTATTTTTTTTTTTCTCGAAGTGGGTGGCACAGTCTAAGCATCCAAGGCGATTTTATTCTCCCTTTTGTTCGTAATTTGAAAAAATATTAGAAGGAATTATTTCTGCCTAAGTTTTTGATGTTGTTGTTGTTTTGTTTATTTATTCATTCATTTTTCTTTTCTTTCTTGTACTTTCATGTAAATGATGGAATGATTAGGAGAGAGTAAGTGCCAATCTTTAGCAGTTTTAATATAATTTCGAAGTGAAGCTGATGTCCAGTCTTTAGATGCTTTGTACAAACTAAGTTATTTGAACTCGACGGTTCGTCATATTTCTCTTTTATTTCTCGAGGTGGGTGGTATATCTCTATCTATCTTCGTATATCTCACTGTTTTTTTAAAGATTTGTATTTCTCTTTTCTGTTTCGTGTGAACGAAGATACCATAACTCACGGTTTATCATCGGAGTGAAAGCACCGTTTAGATGAACAACTATTGATTTTTTTTACTCTCGATGTTGTTATTGCGACTATGTGTTGTAAATTGTTCCGTTAAAGTGGAAGTATTTAGATCTCCAGGCTAAAGAGGTCCACGCTCTGACCTGGTGCTGGTGCCGTTGTTTCGCTTTTCTGCTTTCTATCTTTCGTTTCTTTTTCTTTTTTATTTCATTTGGGCTACCACTTTCCAATTATTATCGTGCACGTTGTGGTACAAAACACATAAATAGTGAGATATATTTTCTTCGTGTTGCATTTGACAATTCTCTGTTATAAACTAATTGTAGTTTTTGCTTTAGAGTATTTACTTCCTAAATTGATTCTCTTCATTTTCTTTTTAATCTGATGCATTGGCCCTCACTTGTCAAATCAGGGTGTAAGTAACGTGGAGTAATAATTTTCTCTTGTCATTAGTAAAGATAATGGTTAATGTTTAAGTAAATCGGTGTTCATGGTTTCTATTACATTTAACTTGATCGAAAGAAGTGGAATATCAAGATTGACACCGCTCAACAAGTGAAATGAGGCAGGAGATTCATGTGCCTGTTCGTAACTAATAATTGAGTTGTCTATTAGTTTACTTTCTAAATTGATTCTCTTCATTTTCTTTTTAATCTGATGCATTGGCCCTCACTTGTCAAATCAGCGAGTTAGTAACGTTTTCGTTGTCTAATAGTTTTATTTCGTCATTAATAAAGATAATGGTAAATGTCTAAGTAAACTGGTGTTAATGGTTTCTATTACATTTAACTTGATCGAAACAAGTGGAATATCAAGATTGACACCGCTCAACAAGTGAAATGAGGCAGGGGATTTACGTGCCTGTTCGTAACTGATAATGGAGTTGTCTATTAGTTTACTTTCTAAATTGATTCTCTTCATTTTCTTTTTAATCTGCTGCATTGGCCCTCACTTGTCAAATCAGTGGGTAAGTAACGTTTTCGTTGTGTAATGATTTTCTCTTGTCATTAGTAAAGATAATGGTTAATGTCTAAGTAAATCGGTGTTCATGGTTTCTATTACATTTAACTTGATCGAAACAAGTGGAATATCAAGATTGACACCGCTCAACAAGTGAAATGAGGCAGGGGATTTACGTGCCTGTTCGTAACTGATAATTGAGTTGTCTATTAGTTTACTTTCTAAATTGATTCTCTTCATTTTCTTTTTAATCTGATGCATTGGCCCTCACTTGTCAAATCAGCGAGTAAGTAACGTTTTCGTTGTGTAATAATTTTCTCTTGTCATTAGTAAAGATAATGGTTAATGGCTAAGTAAATCGGTGTTCATGGTTTCTTTTACATTTAACTTGATCGAAAGAAGTGGAATATCAAGATTGACACCGCTCAACAAGTGAAATGAGGCAGGGGATTTGCGTGCCTGTTCGTAACTGATAATTGAGTTGTCTATTAGTTTACTTTCTAAATTGATTCTCTTCATTTTCTTTTTAATCTGATGCATTGGCCCTCACTTGTCAAATCAGCGAGTAAGTAACGTTTTCGTTGTGTAATAATTTTCTCTTGTCATTAGTAAAGATAATGGTTAATGGCTAAGTAAATCGGTGTTCATGGTTTCTTTTACATTTAACTTGATCGAAAGAAGTGGAATATCAAGATTGACACCGCTCAACAAGTGAAATGAGGCAGGGGATTTGCGTGCCTGTTCGTAACTGATAATGGAGTTGTCTATTAGTTTACTTTCTAAATTGATTCTCTTCATTTTCTTTTTAATCTGATGCATTGGCCCTCACTTGTCAAATCAGCGAGTAAGTAACGTTTTCGTTGTGTAATAATTTTCTCTTGTCATTAGTAAAGATAATGGTTAATGGCTAAGTAAATCGGTGTTCATGGTTTCTTTTACATTTAACTTGATCGAAAGAAGTGGAATATCAAGATTGACACCGCTCAACAAGTGAAATGAGGCAGGGGATTTGCGTGCCTGTTCGTAACTGATAATTGAGTTGTCTATTAGTTTACTTTCTAAATTGATTCTCTTCATTTTCTTTTTAATCTGCTGCATTGGCCCTCACTTGTCAAATCAGCGCGTAAGTAACGTTTTCGTTGTGTAATGATTTTCTCTTGTCATTAGTAAAGATAATGGTTAATGTCTAAGTAAATCGGTGTTCATGGTTTCTTTTACATTTAACTTGATCGAAACAAGTGGAATATCAAGATTGACACCGCTCAACAAGTGAAATGAGGCAGGGGATTTGCGTGCCTGTTCGTAACTGATAATGGAGTTGTCTATTAGTTTACTTTCTAAATTGATTCTCTTCATTTTCTTTTTAATCTGATGCATTGGCCCTCACTTGTCAAATCAGTGGGTAAGTAACGTTTTCGTTGTGTAATAATTTTCTCTTGTCATTAGTAAAGATAATCGTTAATGTCTAAGTAAATCGGTGTTCATGGTTTCTTTTACATTTAACTTGATCGAAAGAAGTGGAATATCAAGATTGACACCGCTCAACAAGTGAAATGAGGCAGGGGATTTGCGTGCCTGTTCGTAACTGATAATGGAGTTGTCTATTAGTTTACTTTCTAAATTGATTCTCTTCATTTTCTTTTTAATCTGATGCATTGGCCCTCACTTGTCAAATCAGCGGGTAAGTAACGTTTTCGTTGTGTAATAATTTTCTCTTGTCATTAGTAAAGATAATCGTTAATGTCTAAGTAAATCGGTGTTCATGGTTTCTTTTACATTTAACTTGATCGAAAGAAGTGGAATATCAAGATTGACACCGCTCAACAAGTGAAATGAGGCAGGGGATTTGCGTGCCTGTTCGTAACTGATAATGGAGTTGTCTATTAGTTTACTTTCTAAATTGATTCTCTTCATTTTCTTTTTAATCTGATGCATTGGCCCTCACTTGTCAAATCAGCGGGTAAGTAACGTTTTCGTTGTGTAATAATTTTCTCTTGTCATTAGTAAAGATAATCGTTAATGTCTAAGTAAATCGGTGTTCATGGTTTCTTTTACATTTAACTTGATCGAAAGAAGTGGAGTATCAAGATTGACACCGCTCAACAAGTGAAATGAGGCAGGGGATTTGCGTGCCTGTTCGTAACTGATAATGGAGTTGTCTATTAGTTTACTTTCTAAATTGATTCTCTTCATTTTCTTTTTAATCTGATGCATTGGCCCTCACTTGTCAAATCAGGGTGTAAGTAACGTTTTCGTTGTGTAATAGTTTTATCTCGTCATTAAGAAAGATAATGGTAAATGTCTAAGTAAACTGGTGTAAATGGCTTCTATTACATTTAAATTGCGCGAGACAAGTGGAATATCTAGTTTGACACCGCTCAACAAGTGAAATGAGGCACGAGATTGCCTGCCTGTTCGTGATTGATAATTGAGTTTCATTGACTACTTGTAGTTTGTGGTTGATACATACTTTAGTGCTTTTACGTTTTAATATTTTTTCTTCATTTTCGTTTTAACCTGGTGCACTATCCCCAATTTGACAAATCAGAAAGAAAGTAAAGCTTTCGTTGCTTAATAGTTATCAGTTAAAATAATTGTTGCTGACTTAACAACATTACTACAAACAAGTCGAGTCGAGTAATTGTATTTCGAAAAGAGTAAATATTTCAAGGTTTTTACCATTCATTAATTAAGAAACAATTCAAGTGACGTTTACTCTGTTGCTCTCAGAATAGCACGGACACAGACAGTGTTAAACATTATGCTAAAATGTGTACGTTTTGATCGCTATCATGCAATTTACTTCACAAAACATCTGAAGATTAAAATTTCCTTTTTTGAGGGTTGCATGACTATAGGTATTTATCAAATTGCTTTTGTACTCTAGTGCACTTACTTCCTTTTCTTTCTTTCTGCATTTTCCTTTTAATATTACGTATTAACCCAAATTTGGGAAATTAGGGAGCAAGTAACATTTTCATTTCTTCAAAATAGCTATTAGTCAAGATAATGTTTTCTATAGGATTGGAATTGCTTGAGGCAAGCTAAATATTTGGATTGATATTCAATGTAATCAAAAAGTGAAATGTAGTGCCGAATTTGCTCTCTGCCTGTTAGTAACTGCTAATTGAGTTTCATTGACTAATTATAATTCGTTTTCTAGTTTGTTTACTGTCTCTTTAATTTTCGCGAAAAAAAACTGTGCGACATTTTCTGACCAGTTCAGATATTCTTTTCAGTGAGTTGAAATTTGGGGTGCTTAAGACGCATAGTTTCTTCTCGTGATCAGTAAAAGAAAGCGCAGTTCGAACCGTTACTGAATTTTTTAATTTGAAACTTGAGTGTTAAATTCTGCTCGCGCAGAAAATTTCACAGTCTAATGATCGCTTAGTATGTGAAAATCCAGTTACAATTCACCTTATCTAGAATTTATAGTTTGCCTAGCATATCTTTGCTTAGAGCATTTCAGGGTGAATTAAACAACATACGCACAGCATGTTCAATCTTTTAGTTAGAAAAGTAGAAAATCACTCACGTAGGAAAGTTTCATTGTGTAGTGGTATTTGCCTTTTTCCCTTTGCGATCATTGGCCTTTCGGTACGTTGAATCTCTAAGCAATTCATAAACTAGGTCATAAAATATGATGAAAGGAAACCAAATTCTATAAGTGATAGAATTTTGTTTTCTTTCACCATATCAAGTATCTGAAAGTATCAATTTGTTGCCTTAACATTATTATTTTGTATGAAACCCTTAAATTAAGCTAACAATTTATTTCTGTTGCTGTTGCTCTTTCCTCTGTAAAATCATGGTTTGTGGACAATTTAGTGGGTAAGAAATTATTTTAGTTCATACTTAGATCATATTATTAAGCAAAACGTCGAAAAAAGTGCAAATTAAACAACCCTTCTCGAAGCCTTTTCTTTTATTCTGTTCAATTCAAAATACTTTGACTCCCTTACCTTTGCGAGGTATATCAAACATTATTATAAGTTCTTTTTCCTTTAAAAGTTAGTTAGTATTTGTTGTTATCTTTTGCTTCCTTTTCTGGCAGCGAAAGCAGTATCACTTTATTATTTTATTATAGAACATCAATCGTTTTCGCATACCTCAAAGTGGTTCACTTGTTGGTGTCCGCATGCGATTATAAAACCAATTATTATATCTTGTGTCCAGCTTATAACCTCTTGTGTCTGCAAGATTACAATCTCTTGATGTCCGAAAGTATGCTCAAAGGCATAAATAAATTCGCATTAATCGATTTTAGCATATGGCCCGCCTGGCCCCCCCCCCCCCCCTCGCGCAATTCCATAGAAAAGCTGACGTATGGAGGGCCGGACGGGTTGATGTGAGCCGGCGCCCGTTTCTCGAAATGCCTGGTAACTTAACGGGCTCGAGGCAATACTTTAAAATCAAAATTTTAGGAAGAGAGAAGCAGCGTGGCAACCTAAGTATTCCATTTTGTTTCTTTAGCTAATAGTTTTATTGTAGAATTTTTAAGCTTTTGAAACCATCTTGAAGGAAAGCAGAACAGCTTTACGGACCCGTTAAGTTACCAGAACCCCGAGAAACGGGCTCCAAGTCGGGAAAAAGCCGCCCGGCCCTTGTGCAAAAAATTGTCCGCTTTTGTGGCTAAAAATGAGTGACAGCAGAGAGTACAAATGGAAACAAATGCTACGTTTTCCGATGAAATGTGAGTTTCCTGTTCTAACTCGAAAACAGAAAGGAAAAGTATTAATTGTAGAATAGTTTTTGTGGTTATTCCGCGCGCGCCGGTCTATCTTGTGGTATTTATGAAAAAAAAAATATAAAATTTCCAACACTAAAAAGTCATACAATAAAATGCGTAATGACTGAGTTAGGTCGGGCTGGATGGGAAATATTTGACTTTCGATCGTGGCACTCGGACCTCTGTGCTATGCTCGGTCCGTACGTCATGACCTCGAGCCAAATACTTTCCCGTCCGGCCCTCCCACTCAGTCAATTAATACACAGTATCTCACAACGGCTTTAAACTGATAGTAAATTTCAGTTGATTCATTTTCTCTTCTTTTCCATCGGGTTCACCAACGTCTCATTGACATAACAGGTCGTGAGTAGCTTTTTCTTTACCTTTCCTCATTTTTACATTTCTAACAAACTTGGTACTATTCGACAGTCATCATGTGTTAGACTCCCTTCAGAGTAATCATCATTTTTGCAAAAGAGTAGATTTGTAAAAGGAAACGCTTTACCTACAATGAACCGGTATAGTTTTCGCCTCAATCATCATTTTTGATTGCGGCCAAGAGTTATATTTTGGCAAAATGTCTTTTTTACAATTGCTGGGTGACAGCATGTTAAAGACTGTTATACGGTCAGACTTCCCCATTGAATGCCAACATGGTAACCATTTGAAATACCCAACAGTCGTGGCAAGTGTAATAAGACGCGTAGTCATACTACCGGCTGTTCCATTAAAAAGACGCTTTTACTTCACGATACCAAACTGAAGGACAATGTAGGCAATAACAAATGTGCCTCACTAACTAGCATATCTCTTTTTCTTATTTCCTACCTTAACGGGCAAACAGATCGTAAGTGTGTTTTCTTTTCATAGTTATTTGGCGGATTTCACATGTCTTTTCACTACTGCAGTAACAGTCATGTAACATATTTGTGTCACTGTCGCTTACTTTTGTAATAATGAAAACTACAATTTTCGTTTTATTATCATCAATAAACATGGCATTCTGATATTCGCCTTGCTTCCTAAGTTATGGTTGGAAACTTGTTGATACCGTTTTGAATTAGGCTCTTGTGGAAATATTTATTCAGTGTGAACCATAAGTAGATAAGGATTCGATTTTGATTCAGTGGCTCAGTTTACGAAAAGATTTAATGTTATCTGTGGTAGACTGTGAAATTGAGGTGTTAGTTACTTGAAACTGATTATGAGAATTAAAGTCATAATCATGAAAATGGTTTCATATCAGAACTATTTGTTGAGCAGAGGTCTTAGCCGACTGATTAATGAATATCAACTCTCTTAGCAGTTAATTACTTTTATTTTATTTATTTTTCTGTTCTTGATGTATTTTTTTTATTATTCCTTGGCCTTGGCAATTGTGAAAAACGATTAGAACGTAAGTACAAGTTTCTCTGTCATTTAAAGCATATCTATTTGCATGACACCTTCACAGTGCGTATACGTTAACATATTTAACTAAAGTACAGGTGATAAACGAAAGAAAAAGTGCATAGCATTCCTCAATAAACAAATGAATTTTTTGAGAAACAGATGCACGTTTTAATTTTATTTCTTTTATAACTTTTATTCACATGCCACTTCTGCAATCACTCAGCTGGTAAGTTGAATTTAGTTTATCTCGCGCAATTCTTATTCTTGATAATCATGCTCAAGACAATTATATTTTCCTTTAGTGCCTAAGATCCTATTTACAACCGGTCCGCGTATGAATTGTTTACTCTTTTCGGAGTGCATGTCGATTAAGTGTTGTAAAAACAGAGTTAGGTTATCATCACAGCGAAGCAGAACAACGAAAAATCATTGGAGTCTCAATAATCTCATGTTCAAAGCAAAGATTTGGCATCCAGAACTGGAAAACACACGAGAGCATGTGAAATCAAATTTGCTGAGAAGCTGTAGTGCAGGACGAGGCGTAGCAAAACTCCGATGTTATCAAGGAGTACTTCTGAAATCCCCATTGAAAATCGCTTTCTCTTACAATAATACAGTTTCAACCAATGAAATTTACGCTGACATCCATGTCATCATTGTGTTTTAAGTCTACTTTGATGCTTTATTTTGAATTTTGAGCTCAACTCGTGCTTTCGGTACAATTTTATTAGTAAAGACTTCCATAACTGGCCCCTCATCCTGTGATCTGCTGGTTACAGCTGACGAGGAACATTCAATTTAGCAATGCTAACTTTCTCTACTTCCTGATCGCGACTGAATCTCGTCCAAGACCGCAAACAAAATAGTTCACGGCGTCTACCATAGGATCATTATAAGGCCTGACAAACGCAGAACAGAAGTAAAACAAAGTTTAACACTAGTAATTCGAGGGCTGGTCATACCATGCATAAAATCAGTCAAACCCTTAACGTGAAACCGGCGTGAACGAGGTTAAACAGAAATTTAGAAATGCAACCCATACTTGATAATTTTCTCTTAAGTTTCTGGAGAATCTTTTTCCAACATCACGCCCTTCTCTGGGAAATGTAAATTTAGGCGTTAATACTCGCTTTCCATTTGTTGAGAAAGTACTGGAACCTAATTCCTTTCCTAAGAAAAAAAGGGGGGGTGGAATTTTACAATGAATTGTTATTTCATAACTTAAGCTATGTTATTTAGATCATTAACTGCTCCTCCTTTCTTATCTCATCTTTTCTGTCTAGCCAACTATCAAGGTAACTATCAATATCATCCGTTCCTATAAATAAATAACTCTCCTGTGGCTTAATATACATTATTGACTCTCTGCACCGGCTGATTACTGATCAGCAAATTACAATCGTAAATAGCAAAGAATTATCTAAGTGTATATCAGTGACAGTTAGTGATAGCTGTTAATGTTATAATGTTACTATCCAAACGACTTTACTGATGTGGACAGTATTAGTATAAAATCAATAGCTAAGTTCTGTAATAAATGATATTTGTATAATTATCATCAGATAACAGTCATATGTGGCTGATTGTTTGTTTGATTTAACAAGTTATCGATTTCAATGTAATATATTGACGTACCAAACAAACTGGTTTGTTCAAATAAACAAATGAATAGATAAATGGATTAACATCTTTTCAAAATTGTTTTTCTCTTTCACGGCGTTCTTTCCGGATTCATAAGCGGGTGAGTGCGACGAGTTCAGTTTGTTTGTTAAGCTTATGATGTGTTAGTCAAGTATTCCAAGGCTATATTAAGCCACTTACTTACTCACCGAATGTGAATCTTTCTTTTCATGTTCACCTAAAATCCTCATCCTAACTGATATAACAGATTGTAAGTAGCCATGCTTGAACTATCATTTATCAGTAGGCAGGATAAAGGGTTGATAAAGATGGTTGAACAAACGAATGGATCCCAATAGAGGGATTTACACAAGATACTCTTCTCTGTTGATCAGAGGATGTGTGCGCAAAGATGTTGCATAGAAGTAAAACTTTTAATTGTTACAACAATTGAATTTCAACGTTTCAGGCTTCTGCCATATACTAGTGGAACTTTTACAGTAAAGTTGAAAATTAAAAATTGAAAACGTTAAATCCCAGTTTGTTTCTTTTGACATTTTTGCACGGTCATCCATTTGAGCAATATAAAATAATGTCACTCTCCTTGGCTTATAACCTGATAAATCCCTGACAGATGTTGAGAGAACACTAATGATGCTTATAAATAGGGAACTGTAAGTTGGGCGATTTATAAGCTTCAAGCTATCAATCTTTTTAACTTGGAGAAGTTAGTTCGAAGTCCTCTTGGAAATTAGAAACTAGGGATATCGACGATAATAATTACTTATTTTGGTATCCTTTATGGCAAGCAGCAGATTAATGCAGCAAAGGAAGTAAAGAGCATAGGTAGAGTGATAATATGACATATGACTCTTTGCGCACAACTTATTGTTTTCAAAGGTTGTATGGCGTGGTCGTCTTGGAATGGCGTCTGCATTGGGTGCAACGAGTACCGGGAAAGAGTCGGTAAGTGACAAGAGGGAGTTTTGGTGAATTTGTGACTCACAGGTGCAATGGCGGGTTTTTGCCTTTGCTTTACAACTTCAAAAAACTATACAGCATTCATAAACTTTTATTCAAATGGATAAACTCTTATGTATAGATTGTAATGATAACTAGGCAGGAACCTTCAGCAGTTATTTTCAAGGGATGTTTTCTTTAATAGAAATAAGATTACTTAATCTCCAACCGTTTATTACTTTTAAAAGATTATCTGGATAACCTTACTTCTAGAATTTAACTGCTCAAGAACTCTGGAATCACGGCAATGTAAATGTAAGTGGTTTTATGAGTGAGGAGAAAGTAAAGGACCCATCTTTTGGTCGAAAATGTTGCACAGATATCCCTCAACTGTCCTTTTATTAACTTCCAAACTCTTTAAAATGCACTTTGTTTTTACCAACCGAGTTAGTAACGTAGATTGGCCGCCGTAAGTAATTCCCGAGCTGATGTCTCGATTGTTAGCTCTGACGAAGGGCTAAAGGTCGAAACATCAGCTGAGAAAATCTTTACGGTGGCATATTTAAATTTAAATTAACCCTTAGCTCAAAAGTCAGTCGGTTACCTCTAAATCATCGCCTCAATTGAAATGCTCTCTAAGCGGCTTCCCTACACCTGAGATACTCTGGACTAAGGATGGGTTGAATCTTGGTAACAACAACATTCTCACGATTAATCAGGTGAGTTAGGGAGATCCTGGTCAATAACATGCAGTGCTAAAAAAAGTGAAGGAAAAAATGAATCAGCTTTTCATATTACAGTCACAGGTAAATGTTGACTTACTTTTGTTCCCTTCTGTTGCTCTTCTCATTCTCTGATGTTTTTTTTATACTTTCGCCTTTTTTGAATTCTTTTTGTTGATTCTATGCCCAGGTCCTCCTGGAATTAATCCTGAGCTCAAGAATCAGTCGGTTACATATAATTCATCGCCTCAGTTCAAATGCGTTGTAAGCGGTTTCCCTACACCTGAGATACTCTGGACCAAGGATGGGGTTAATCTCACTAACAACAACACTCTCACGATTCATCAAACGAGATTGGAAGACTCTGGCAAATACACATGCAGCGCCGAAAACAGCAAGGGGAGCAAAACCTCATCTTTCTGGATCGAGGTGGCGGGAGGTACGGTTTTCATTTACATACAGAAAGAGCTGAAGTCGCGGATCAATTTAAATCTTTAGATAAGGGAGGAGGGAGAGGGGATTAAAATGGACAATGCGACCCTTTGTTTAGCTTGGTGATCTTTTTACTTCAAGTCTCTCCCCAGATCATTGAGCCTCCGAAAAGCCAATCTGTTACCGAAGGATACCCTGTAAATTTTAGTTGCGTAGCTTCAGGTGTTTCAACACCAATCTTGGTCTGGACTTTTAATGATGGTAACCTGCCATTTGGTATCAAGCAAACCGGTCACGAAGGAGAATCATTCCTAGCATCGCCAAGTGTCACGAAAGGGATGAATGGGACTTATAGGTGTACAGCAAAAAACAAAGCAAATACAACTAGTTCCTCAGCAATACTACGTGTTTATGGTAAGTTCAGTTATAATAATATTGTTGATGATAATGATGATGATAATGATGATGACGATGACGATGACGATGACGATGATAATAATGATGATGATGACGATGATGATGACGATAATGATAATGATGACGACGACGACGACGACGATGATGATGATGAAGATGAAGAAGAGAAATAGAGAGAGAAGAGCTTAAGAAAGAAAAATCAACTTGTAATTCAAGGGCAATAGCGACGGAGAAAAGGAATAGTACAAAGATAATTTAGGTAAGTCTGGCCCAGTTGTATGAAGGGAAAATAACGCTATCTCACGGATAAATCTTTATCCGGTGAATGTGTGATAGCAAAACGTATAGCGTTATCCACCAGACAGAGTTTTATCCAGTGGTTAGTATCATCCACTCCTCGAACAACTAAGGCCTGTACTTCGAAAAAACGGGTGATATCAATGCTGAATACTAATGTCCTTGGATCTTTATGATTACACACGCGAAGAAACTGGGTAACCACTTCTTTGGTTTCAAGAACTCAAAAAAGCTTACTATTTTTAGTCAACTGCGTAGACCTGCGTAGGAAAGAAACGCTAAGGAAAAGGGACAGCTGATGGCGCCCTAGAGAGTTTATTGATTCGAAATACTTGACGATATGGAATGTACTCCCAAACTGGAAAAATCTGAAGAAGAGACTTTCGAGACGGAGAGATCCAGAATCTCAGAAGAGAGCAAAAAGGAAGCGAGACGCAAAAGCCAATTTTACATACGACACACAATTGGCATTCTCGATATTGAACGAGGAAAGTAAAACAGAGGAAAATACTTAAAACGAAGAAGCTTCCATCTGTAACCGAAGTGGGAGGTCGAATAGCGATTAAGCGTTCGAAAGAATTCCTTCGCACTCTCGATTCTCTTACATCTATCCACAAAGTTGATTTATGGCTTTTGTAACTCGTAATGTGACTTAGCCAATGAGGATGGAGAATATCACAGATTTATGATTTACGAATTTACACGCTGAAAAGGAACGAAATTAATTTCCACTAACAAGCTGGTCCAAGAAGCCGAGAGCCAATCAAATGGCGCATATCACTTTTTCACGTGTGCGGAAAG
Organism: Pocillopora damicornis; assembly: GCF_964200805.1. Lineage (NCBI taxonomy): Eukaryota > Metazoa > Cnidaria > Anthozoa > Scleractinia > Pocilloporidae > Pocillopora > Pocillopora damicornis. The sequence goes on along the minus strand of NC_142674.1, from coordinate 26,916,708 downwards.
GGATGCCTCCAATCGGGAAGTATCACGCTTTTTCACACGTGAAGAGTGCCAATGTCATTCTAATTAATCTTTCACTGGAATAGGACTGTTTACTAGTCAATCTACTTGCAAAAGATGACTGAGGAACTTCTATGGAGAATTATGCGGAATAGAAAGCATGCAGAACAAAAACCCAAAGAGAAAACAGCGAGTCGGTTTGCACCAGAAATCTCACTCGTTCGCTGTGCACACTTGTACGATTTCCAATACTACCAAATCGTGCGTATAATACCATACGGACAGACTTTCTATGAAGTATTCTCTATCGACTGAATTGTCATAAGAGTTCTTGATTATAGTTGCGTCTATGATGTCCTCAATTTATCCATGGAAATTTAACCACGTCAGCTTGAGAAAATTTTGTAAATTCACTCTCCTCAGGAAGTGATAGAAAACGATGTAATGAAGTCGTTGTAGTGCTTTAGGACGATCATCTCCTTGAAATCAGACCCACTACCATAGTGCCGGAAAAGAAAGAAACTTCATGTTGCATGACTCACTTGTTGTGTCCTTCTGATACAAGGGTGCAGAAAAAAGAGCAAGAGAATATGGAACACTACATCTTAATTTAGAAGTTCAGCGAAGGATCTAGGGCGGTTGAAACAGTAACCAGGAAATTTAAACTATGAGGGCTTCAAGCTTGTTCTGAAACTCTATCGAAACCCCTCCGATACTCACAAGGAAAAAAAATGTTTTTTTTTTTTCTTTTTTTATCTTCGGTCACATTTGACTCGTTTGTTTCGTTTCCATGTTTTTGTTTGTTTTGTTTTGTTTTTTGGAGTGTTTATGATATAGCTGTAGTTTTAACGTGACACTAGCATTCTAATAAATTGCCCCTTTTCAACGCAGGAAAACCCTCTGCTCAAGTTGTTCCAGAGAAATACATAGCCCTGACAAAAGGAGACATCCTCAAATTGATTTGCAAAGTCAACGAGGAAACAGTAAACGTAATATGGAAAAAAGATGGAGACTCAACAATAGAGAGAGCAGTTATAGATCGACGAAAACATAAACTTGCCATTATTAAAGTTGTGGAAAAGGACAGTGGTGAATATTCTTGTGAAGCACGTAACAAGCCAGGAACTGTGGCTCGCTCTGTTGTGACAGTAAATGTCAAAGGTAAGCTGTTCAAGGAACCACATATAATTTCAGTAAATAAACTATGTAAGGTCATTATTATAAAATACACCCCCGCTTTTTAAGTTCCTCATAAACTTTTCCAGTGGTTTTTTGGTCTTCAGGGAACTAGAAATTTGAAATGAATTTGAAAAAAATATTTCAAAACGAATTTGAAACAGTAGCAGTGTGTTAAACATATTCTATAATTCTTTCACCGATCTTTCTCTTTCTTTCTGCCTGTTTTTTGCAAATTAACACATCTGCGTCTGTTTTTCCAAAGGTTATTCCCAGCCACCTAACGCGAGCAATGAACAACGTAAATTGTTGGAACAAAAAAAAAATAGCTCTCTATCTGGATAATTGGTGATATTAATTTTTATTTTTAATGCTGACCAGCAAACTACTTTCCTACTGAGCTTCTTCTATTATTATATTTCAGGAAATTCAGAGGCTCCCTCCAGCAGCTCACTGGAGTGGTACTACATTGGGGGACCTTTGGCTGCTGTCGTTTTTATACTGGCGCTCATTTCATACATTAAAAAACGTCGTGAGACAGGTAAAATGTTACCATACGAAAAAAAAAATGTCTTCGTATGGCAGATTGTGGCTTTTAATACGTCAGTGTTTTGGAGCACGAAGGAGCTATTTTAAGCAGGTCATATTCTGTATTTCCAGCGCTGATTTTGAAGGTCCCTCTACAGTCCAGGCAAAGCCCATTGCTAATCAAATTACAAAAACGTTACAAATTATATGAAACTAATTACCATGATAACCCACCTTATTCCTTCTCCTATTGTTTGACAACAGAGTCAAATATAAGTTACACGTGGTTTCTGAGTCGCAAGCTTAAACTTAGTTAACGATGTCATTCTTACTCAAAACGAAGCGATTTCTTTCATCTGTTTCCACATATCCTTTGACAATAGCCCCACCTGAGGTGCCACCCAGGCTGCGGTAAGTGAATTCCCTTTTTAATGCTCAATGTCTGAACGTGTAGTTATTTCCAAAGTTTCTAACACTTGAATAAGTCTCAGTAGAGTAATGATAAGCGCCACTGCTGAGTAAATACGTCTTTTTTTCGCTGTTCGGACTGATTATGTTCACCATTAAGAGCACACTGGCCAAAATAAAAGGTTTTTTATTTCGAACCAGCAGCAGTTTTCGAAGCCGTTCTTACCAAATGGCAATCAAATGTTTCCTAACATCCTGTCTGTTTTGGATTCGTCCGTCCTTCACTTTTTTTGACATCTTGTTTAGTATCTTTTTTTTTGTTACCAGTATGCCAGGTTGTGGGTGGCGTACTTTTAAAGAAGAAGAGAAGCTTTGACCCTTCGTCACTCTTTGTTACAGAAACTACAGCCGAAATACACTCGGAGTCTTGTAGACCGATTTAAAATACCACTCGATGTATCGATTGTGGACAATACTTCGGATGGTTTTAATTAGTATTTCATTTCTCGCGTAGGAGGCACGATATTTATATGACGTAAAATGCCGAAAAACACAGTCGGCGCTAAGTTTATTCAATAAAATCTCCTCTCTGGGTCGATGCGTTCAGTAAATTAGAATCTAAATTTCAAAAATTTTTTCACTGGCAAGTGATAATTTTCTGAAGCACCCGGAAATGAAACGAAAAGAAAAGAAATTAAAGTGAAGATATAGAGGATATATTTACCACGTTACGTTAAACCAGATTTAAAGAAGGAAAAGATAGACAAGTAATAAAGATATTTTAAGTCTTGTTTTCATCTGCAATTATTCAGTGAAGGGGACGATGAAGTTGAGATGGATCAGCTGAACGTAAACACAGATGGATGGGAGATTGCAGTTGACCGCCTGAACCTTCGCGAGCATATTGGCAGAGGGGCATTCGGTTCAGTGTGGCGAGCGCTTCTGGGTCGTTCTCGAGGCAGACCTGGAAATCGCACGGTTGCTGCGAAATGCTTCCTACGTAAGTACTTACTTACAAAGCTTGATTAAACTATCCTTTATTAATTTTTTGAGTAATATATCTTAATAAAGGGCATTTCACTTAGAATATGCTTTATTAACGTACTTGATACATAACATGGGTAGCTTAAAAACTGTGCGCTGTTAAAATGATTTACCAGCTGGCATGTCAAATTGTTAGCGGATGGTTTCCCGGGGGACCAGTTGTTAAGTCTTTTGTCATACAACGCTACTACCATACAACAGAACACGAATATCATTTGAAGTATTAGAAGCTATGGAGAAAAATGAAAATTTATTGGTTAAATTGCATTCAAGCGAATAAAAGCGGAAAATACCGTAATACTGAAAATGTCACTCCTTCGTGTATTTTGTAAAATTGCTCGCTTAGAAACTTTTGATGGGAAATAATGTCATGTGACCTCAAAGAAGCCTGGAGAGGGTGAGTCTGGCGCAAAAAGCTCAGAGCCATTTGCCAGTCTAGTGGTGGTAGTATGATCTTCTTCCGCTGGAAAAGCTGAACGTCATAATGCAATAGAACTTGTATGAAGCGGTCAACTTGTAATAAGCGGTCGGTTTTCAAAGTATCAAAACTTTCCTCCTTTGCTTATAGTGCTTTTTATATCAAGCAGTTGTGGTCACCCTTTACTAAGTCCCAACAGCCTATTTTTAATGTTCCTTACCTGTATTGAACGGTCACTAAAGCGGAAGTACTCAAATAAAATTAAGAATAATCTTTCAAGTAAAATTGAATCCAGGTTTATCTCCCGAAATCAATGTTAGTAAAATTTTTGAGTGAGGTTGTGTACTGATGTTAAGTGGTCCGTGATGGCATAGAGTGGCTTTTTTAAACTTTTATCAATAGTAGCCCTATTCCGTGGAACCTATATTAAACGGTCAACTATTTCCCGTGCGTGACCGCTAAATACATGTTCGACTGTAACAAGCTTATAGAGTCAAACGAATTTAGAATAATTCTGGAAATGCTAACGAATTATTGTAGTTTTTAGTAAGATAATAGCAAGGATTATGTACCATATGAACGGTAGGAAACAAGAAGGCGCAAACAGAGCATATCTTCAATAAAAATTGTCTCAAATATCTATTCGACCGACTATTAGGTATTATAACAGGTGCAATTTCAAGGCTTAATTGCGTCTCTACTTTTGTAAGTTGTCTGTAAACAATTGCGCGGTCCAATGAGCTTGCCTAGTTAACAACAATGCTCGAGATGTGCAGCGTTTTCTTAGCAAATAATTTTTTCAACAAGGATGAATCTACTTTTGAAATTTCATCTTCAATACAACTGAACAAGACGGCTAACTGACATTTTTGTGGCAAGTATGGATTATATGGGGTTTAGAAAACTAACCTTTTTTTATGTAGACCAAATTTATTAGAAGTTGCGCTGGTAATATAGCACTTAGTATACAAAAATGTTTACCACATAATTGTGTCTCTCTTGACATGCAAAGTTTGTTTGTTTATCTAATTTTTGTGTGGTTTCCCAGCAATCTCCGGAGAGAAAGGAAGGAAGGCCCTGCTGAGAGAGATCGAGTTATTAAAACTCTTTGGAAGGGAGGGCCATGAAAATGTTGTTAAGTTCATTGGTTGTGTTACAGTTGGAGGTAATCAGCTATTGTTATGAATATAATCAGCTAATTCACAATAACGATAAAAACATATCCGACGTCAACCAGTATTGCTTAGATGGTGTACTAATTCAAGGGTTATTTCCATTTTTTGTCTAATCTAAAGAAATTTACTTCGCACTGTATGTAGGCCATTTTACTTGGAAGATTTAAGCTCTAAAATTTACACGCTAATTGTGATAATAGTTTTAACTTACGATGGGAAGTCTCTGTCTATTTATCTGCCATCCCTATTTTTCTGCCTTTCTGTTTATCTGTCTGTCTGTCCATCTCTCTGTGTGTCTGTCTGTATTTCTGTATCTGCTGTATGTGTCCATCCGTTTTCTATCTGCGTTTTTCCCTCTTTGACTTTCCCTCTCTTTCTTAGATATAACCAAATGTATAAGTAGATAAAGCATGTACAATTCAAACACATTTTGCAACTTCTGCACTGCTTGCCGTAAAATAATATTCTTGTTTTTCCCTTTTAGCTCAGCCAATACTTATCATGGAGTACCTGTGGCGAGGTGACTTGCTGGGTTATCTCAGAAAATCCAGGGGAGTTTTCGACCAATATCATCATGGGGTCGGAGGGGTCGACCACTTGACAACATATGACATGGTGCTGTTTGCTAAACAGATCGCACATGGCATGACTTTTCTCGCGTCCAGAGGGGTAAGTGCTCAAACTCTTTCTGGTCAGTATGTGATCCTGCATGTGTTAAAATGGCGTGACTTGCAAATCGTCAAAAGAATATTCTGTACAGCTAAAAAGATCCAGCACATTAGAATCACTATTTCACAGAGAAATGGTTTGACATTAGCATGATGTTAAACTTTCTACCTATATTTTATTTTTTATTTTATGTAGTTTATAAAAGTCCCTTTTGGCAGATCATATCATTTTTTGTTTTCGATTTCAGATAATTCATCGCGATCTTGCAGCTCGTAACATCCTTCTTGACGAGCATCGTGTCTGCAAGTTGACTGACTTTGGGCTCTGTTATCAGGATTTCAAATACGGCCCAGGAAATGCCAAGAGGGTAATTTTCAGAATTTTTTCATCATTTAGTCAATTGATTTTGGGGCAGCTAGTATGGAAGATAAAAATGTGAAGAATTAAAATATTACTGTCCTCAAAAACCCTTCTTTTCAGTTACACAGTTTTACTGCAAAACACATTTCCCTTCAATGGGAAGCCGTTCTAAGCGTATCGAAACTTTGACAGAAAAAAAAAATTGTACCTAGGGAGTGAACACAGGAAATAAGAAAGCTGGAAGAGATATCGTTTTTAAAAAAAAAAAGATACAAAATCGAAAGGCAAAGAAACAGGAGATTTAAAGGAAAAGGAGTGTGTGAATTGTTTCCTTAGAATTTGTACAAAGGTGTCTACTGCTCTTGACATTATCGAAAGTCCTCACATCACGGTTTTAATCTTATATGCAAATATTTTAGAAGTTGTATACAAGGCTCTTTAGATGTCAGATGTCTATAGTTTTTTGGTTACTCATCCAGGGATGTATCCCAATCAAATGGACTGCACCCGAGATTCTCTTTGGACATGTGGAACAACTGTCAACCAAAAGCGATGTGTACGTACTGTATTGGTTATTATCAACATATATTCCAAGAGTGAACATTTTTACGATTCTAACTTAACTTAGCGAGGAAAACTAGAATATTCAGTGCTCTATTGATTAGGGGGTCACTAGGAAACGTCAAGCTGGGAAACAGCTGAGGTTACAGCTGTAGTATGAGACTTTACACGAATATTAAGTTTAACGAGCAATATCCAAAATCTGATTAGGATAAGAACAGACGGATGAAAGGATGAGTGGATAATCAAACAAATAAATATGACGTTTTCTGTTAAGGAGGTTGCTTATGTCTTGATGGCATGTTTTTAAACATCCCAAGTATCTGAGTGATTATAATCTTTCTACCCCAGTTGAGATATATCGTCATCCTTCTATTTCTTTGACAGGTGGTCCTACGGCATCGTCCTGTATGAAATCTTCACTGTCGGTACTTAACTTGTTTGTTACTTCACATTTAGGAAATATACCTGCCGAGATTGCACCCACAATTACTAATTGATGAGTGATACCGAACGAACAAAAGAGCATTGTACGATAGAGAAGTTGAAGCAGCACTCAATGTTGCTGATAAATAAAATTATGACGATGCATAACAACTTGACATAAAACTTAAGTTTAAGTAGAACTGAAAGTATTTAGTACATTATTGAAAAACCTTAAATCCATCGCTACATTTAAATTTGTTTTTTTTACAGTACTCTTTCATCTGATGTAAACCGAAATCTATTTCAGCAACTAATTGTCGTTTTCACAAAAGAATCATTTCGATCGCCCTGAGAGGAATGAAAGTGATTACAACAAAAAGAGTGTGCTTTTTTGGCAAACAGAAAAAAACATTATTTTTCCACAGGAGGCATTCCTTACGAAGGATGGTCTCAATCCACGACAATGAAAAATATCGAAGAAGGTTATCGTCTGCCAAAGCCTGAACATATCGACGACAGTTTGTAAGTGTTGCTTCCTCTGTGTGGAATGTTATATAAGTCAAAAGCAATATCGATTGCTGCTGTGGTCAGGTGTTTTTGATACTCTTGGTCTGAATAAGAAGTCTTCCTAGAAATTAATCTTGTCAATACAAAAATTTAAATGAATACGGTGGGTTTTTCATCACAGAATTCGTTTGAGCTGCAATGAAATGAGATAAACTTAGCATTTCAGTTATTTTTGTAACTAGTTGTGGTTTCTCAACTTTGCTACTTGCAATATTAATGCCTTCGCGGAATTACTGTGATCATATGTCCCTGTGTTTTTCTATAGATACGCGGTGATGTTAAACTGCTGGAAATACGAAAGCGCAAGCCGGCCACACTTTGTGAAGCTCTACCAAACAATGGATACATATATTAAAACAAAGGTTTGCCATACAGCGTCTAATTCAGGATATACTTCAGCAATTGAAATTGGTATCCTACCAAGTCAATTGCGAATTTCTTTTCACGTCAATGTGATATCAAAACGCATTAACTACCCAGCCGCTAACAATTTGTGAATTCAATTTCATCATGAACCGATGTTACTTTTTAAACATATGCAAGTGTGGTTACGTCATGTCAGTCTGGATCATCCGTATTTTCCCTCTGTTGTCTACCCACAAGAAAGAACGGAACATATCTTAAAATAACACTTTTGGAAAACTTTGACAGAAAGGAAGACCTTACCTGACTTTATTCTTATCAATTCATGAAAGTACTAATGGTTCTTGTCTTTGTGACTGATGTCTGATCTGCTCTTTTTTTTCTTTTTAGTGACTCATTTTTGGAATTTCTTTGTTGAATTTTTGAAATTCATTCGTTCAAGATTTTTTAACTCATACAGCTCCTGATTAACTTCTAATCTTTTTCATAGACATATGTAGATATCTTTGACGATGACAAGTATGATGAGGATAAGTACAACTTTGTCGATGACCGTGGAGCTGTTGCAAACCCAGAAGATGCAGGACCGGACGAGCTAGGAGCAGGTGCAGCAAATCCCATCGGTGAAGTGGGTGAACTCGGTGCTACGGCACATCCCTTTGTGGTTGCAGTGGACGATGGCGCTACAGCTTTCCCTCTCGGAATTAACGTAGGAGACGAAGGAGCACCTGCAACAGATCCCGACCGTGAAGTGGGTGAACACGGTGCTACGGCACATCCCTTTGTGATTGCAATAGACGATGGTGCTCAAGCTTTCCCTTTCACTATTAACGAACCAGAGAATGGGGCAGCTGCAGCAAATCTCGCTCATGAAGTGGGTAAGCACGGTGCCACTGCACATCCCTTTGTGGTTGCAATGGACGTTGGTGCTCAAGCTTTCCCTTTCGCTATTAACGTACCAGAGAAAGGGGCAGCTGCAGCAAATCTCGCCCATGAAGTGGGTAAGCACGGTGCTGCTGCACATCCCTTTGTGGTTGCAATTGACGATGGTGCTACAGCCTTCCCCTTCGCTATTAACTTACAAGACGAAGAGGCAGCCGCAGGAAATCTCGCCCGTGAAGTGGGTAAGCACGGTGCTACGGCACATCCCTCTATGGTTGGAATTGACGATGGTGCTACAGCTTTCCCTCTCGGAATCAAAGTAGAAGAAGGAGGTTGCGCAGCATACCCTTTTGAGAGTGATAAGAAAGATATGGATGCCTCAGCTTACCCTTTGGAGAGTGATACTTTACCATATCTTAGCGAGAACGAGGAAGAAGATGTTGATGACTCCGAGTGCCCTATTGCGATTGAGGAAGAAGAAATTGATGACTATGAGTGCCCTCTTGCGATTGAGGAAGAAGAAATTGATCATTTACCATCCTCCCTGGTGATGGACGAAAACGGTCTAGCTGCTTCAGCATGTCCCCTTGTGACTGACGAAGAAAATTTAGATTCTTTAGCATGCCCCCTTGTGGTTGTGGAAGAAGATTCCAATATCTCAGCATGCTCCCCTGTACCTGGAGAAGAAGATTTGGAAGCCACAGGATACCTTTCTGTTACTGAAAAAGAAGATCTTACCTCTTTTGCACACTCTGCAAATGAGGTGAACAAACCCGATGCCTCACCATTTCCTTGTGTGATCGAAGAAGAAGATCTTGATTCTTTAGAATACAATCCTCTGATCGAAAAAGAAGGCCTCAGTGATTCCGTCTTCCCTCCACAAACCCCGACTGGTGACGAAGAGGGTGTAACAAGTGAACCTGAAAATAACGTTGGTTATGAAGGTGCTGTAGCATTTCAATCTGAAAAGGAGGCAGTAGAAGAAGAACCTAAGACTTGCCAACTAGAGTACACGAAGGATGAACAAGACGATCTTGGAAACTATATGGACGACCAAAGTGATGCTGTAGACCTTCTTGACGGGGAGGCTGGCGCACAAGAGTATGTTGGTAATCAACTTACTGCTGCGAATACAGACGAAACTGGAAGCGACGAAGACGAGGAGTCATCTGAAGCAACTCCTCTTGTGCAGGACTGAGGCTAAATAACAGAATTGCTGAACCTCTAAGGTTGTAGTCTTATAGCACTCTGTGGTAATTTGTAGTTTAGATTTCGAGAACTTCGGCCTCAATATTTCATAGCTTCTGATTTTAAGACGTAGGTTGTATCGTACTTTTACTTTAGTAATGCTTTGGTAGTGACGATAACCATTTTCATAGTTTACAAATGGAGGTTAAGTGGAATTTCCTTGAAAGAAAAACTTGATTATTTACTTCACTTTTGCATTTCCTAGTTTACCGTTTATTCACTTGGTGCACTTGTCAGCGCTTTGTTGATGTTATTGACTGTAGGCTGATAGAGACAAAAACAAAAAAAAAAGAAATTGCTGTTAACATCATTTTTATAACTGATCAAGTCAGAAATGCTGCGTAAGTTTGTGAGTGTTGTTCCTAATATAAGTAATATTTCCTAATCTAATTAGGAATAATTAATTTGTTGTAAAACACTCCCTAAATGCTTCAATAAACTTATATAAGCTAAAATCGTTTCGACTCCATTCATTGCAGCAAAATTGCTGGTCTGGATCTAACTGTAAATTTGAAGGACACCATAAACTAAAATAACATCTGGCCTCCTTCAAAGAGTAAGATTGACGAAAATCCAGTAGCGCTGCGTTAGTTCTGACTAGTGTGTATATTTTTCTATTCCCAGCTTACGCTCGCTTAACAACCAGAAGTGGCATATTTTCAAAGAATTATTAACCCAATACATTTTATCCTTTTTGTAGACAGCTACTGACTCACCAGCCTTTTCAATCGAGTTGTCTATTCCAATTTGTTGTTTAGATAGGCGGTATTAAGCTGATTAGTCTTGCATGTTGTCATTTTACATCACTGCTTCTAATCATTGTCTGAGAAAAGTGTTTTAGAAGTTTGAAACATAAATGACCCCATTGTGATGATTCTTAGTGCAGAAGTTGGCCCAAGGCAGATATTCCAGGTGCCAAGGAAGCATTATTTTTTACTTTTTATCTCCACAGTTTCAGGCATTTTGGCGTCTCGGGGTATTGTGTTTGAATATTGTTAATACTAATCGTGCCTTCCTGGTGCACTACGTCAGCAAATATGTCGAGTTTAATCAAGAAATAGATGGCGTTTTCGAGAAACACAGACGAGGTAATATAATAATGGACTCTCATTCCGTCATTTTCAATTGTTTTTTTCACGAGCACTTACATATAACGCTGACATTGCCAAAACCATTGCTTCAACTTTCATCGCGAGAAGTACTGTGCTATGATTTTTAGAGAAATAGGCAATGGCAGTTATTTTCTTACTGTCCGTCGTTGTGTTTCTTGACATGAGCAAGGCCTTTGACAAAATAAACCAGGGCATTCCGGCGTGGCTTAGTTCATCATTAATCCATCTGATAGAACCCTAAGCAAGTAACGCTCATAAATTCTGAGTCCCTGACTCTCTGGTCTTTGAATCCAGAGTGCCACAAGCGGTTATTCCATGACTTGTTTTGTTCAGAATTTATGTAAATGACTTTTCATATGCCCCTCAACCTTGTTTTACTGAATATTATTGGATGATACTAAACTTCAGATTTCTCTCCCAGTTCACGGCTGGGCTAAGACAACAATTTTTTTTTCTGAGACAGGGAGTGCCCTTTAAATGAAAGTGAAATAAAACCACGATCGTCGATCAAAAGATCGGTGGGGACTCTGATGTCGATCTCAAAACTTTTGGTTTTTGCCTTTTTTTCTGTATTTATCTATTTGACTGTTCAATATGCTTATAAGGAAGCATTTATCGTTTAGATAGGATTTTGACATTTCTACACACGAAATTAAATTTAAAATTTTTTTTTAATTTGAATCTCCCAAAAATCTGTCACATTTCGATCCATATATAGATATAAAGAACCCAAAAGTAGTTACTAACACGTTACTCCGCACATCCTTCTCCATTCACCTCCAGGGGATTTGCGCCCAAAAATGTTGTGATTATTACAGGAATAAATTATTCAAAATCATCTTTTTGTATTATTTTATCTCACAGTATTAAATTATATACAAAAACAAATATTCATCTAAGTGCCGGTGGCTAGGGGTAGATATTTACATCTCCGCTTGGCAGCTTGGTAAATATCCACCACTAGTTAACTCTACCTTGGTGAAGAGTTAAGAAATAATCATTTGATAAACTTTCAATAGAGCGATTGGCATCGCAACTTATCGTAATAATGCAAACATTTCCGAGAAGACAATATTGGAAAATGGATTTCAATGAAGGAAATATAAATAAACTTGAAAGGTCTTGGCTGGCCACCAACACCAGCACCTGTAGAACAACAACTGAAGTGTGTCAATAATTATGTATTGTTACTCTTGGTGTTATCAAAACAAGCAGGCTGACATATCTGTCAACCAAAAACGGTTTATTTATGCGACTAAGAATAAAGTATTTGAAAGCCTAATGACCCAATTTGCCAGTCTCTAGCTAAATACTATAACGGGTACCGATAAGTAAGCACGTAATACTTCTTAAAAACCGTCAGGAGGAGACTAAGCTATTGAGTCATTCATCACGCCTTTAAAGCCAAGACTATTCCCAAAATCATGGCCTATAGTATATTCTAAAGCTCGTGAGAAGAGAATGATTTATTCGTATTACATCATTACACATTTTACGCTTTGGTTTTGGAAGCAGATGTGAACTGTTTGTGGAAAAAAAAAATTTGTTGAACATTGATAAGGGCTGAGACGCGCGTTTTTGTTTTCATCATAAAGTTAAAGTTCAAGAGAACTTAAAGTTTGGCTAAATCTCGTTTTTTATTATTCTCGAATTTACTAATACCAAAATATAAGCCATTTAATTACCAATCAGCCATTTTTGTGGCTTCCTCAATTTGTGAGATGTTTAATGTGGTCTTATTTGATATTCAAGCATGACGCATTTTAAAATAAAGGTTAGACATATTCATCTTGAGGTTTTTCCTCCTAATTGTGGGGAAAAGTCAGCTGAAAGAGGCCAAAAATGCAAAAGAAAGCAGTAGTTCACTGTGAAAGAATGTATAGAGAAGTCAGCAATAACTGAGGCGGCGAAAAAGGAAAAGAAAATAACAACCTTACTTATTTAAAAGCGCCGCCGGCAATAGGACTAAAGGGGCCGCACAAATCTACGAGGTAGACTCTTTTAAGGTTATATTCGACAAAGTTGCTTCGCACTTCGCTGAAAACGGTTTGTTTAGTCAATATGCGAGTTATTAGATTTACGCATGAGTCCACAATTAACGTTTATTTATTAATTTTGTTTATGCATGGGCGATCTTTAAATAAATATTAGAAACCCGTCCAAAATAGATAGAAAGAATCAATTCTCAATCAATATCTCATTGTATTTCATGGCAAAAAAAAGAGAGACTACACCTTTTGCTGTTCATTTACGCAAAATGTACATTCATTAACGTCAACAGTTGAAACTATACGGCAAATATACATTCATTAGCACTTCCATGAAATTCATGAACGCGAACGAACTTTCAATAACGCTATTTCCATATGTATTAACATTCAATAGCATCAACGGATGAACAATTGCACCTTTGAACAATCAAATAGAACAAATATACTTTCAATCTCGCGTAATGGTTGATCATTAAAACCAATAGAAAATCAATTGCATAGTAGGACAATCAATTGCGTATTAGAGATATTCAATAATACAATTTGCATAGAGATGTACATTCAATTGCACCTTCATACAATCGTTTATTCGACATGGTCAATCATTAACGTGAACTGACAAACATATGTGTAGTAATAACAATCAACTAGGGAAAAAGAAATTTCAAAATTGTTCGATTACAGTGTACTGTAATGTAATGTTTTGTAATTATCCTTCAATTTCTTCATTATTTAAACATCTTGGAATGTACGTTTGCATAAATCTGTACCACTGTCCACATTTAGCAGCCGTGATGGTGCCTATGTTTCTCTGCAGGGCCTGAAGTAGCAATTGAGTGCGGAAGTTGCCTAACGCGATTCCTTGTCGTCTTGCCTCTGCTCTGTTGTTCATCTGTTCTTGCTGCTCTGGACGGCTTATGTCCGCTTTTATGGCTGCTTTTAAGGCACTTATTGCTTGCTCTACAATGTTAAGAAACGGGCTGTATGGTGGTAGCTTTTTAAGCTCAGAATTAGGACCAGGAATGGCAGGATTGTTGTGGGCTGGTGCACCGTCATAAATGAAAATCACATGTTCATTTGGGTCGAGATTTAGCCTCGTCTGTGACAGAAAATCATTAAATCTTTGTCCATTCATTCCACCGAGAAATGCCGAGTGAAAAACGAGTCCATAGGTGGGTGAAATTGCCAGTGCTACAGTAACATTTCTCCCTCGCTGACCACATACTTGTCGATATGCCCTTTCTCCCATCCTTGCTCGTCCGTGACTTCTTGCCGTCCAAATATTGTACCCACGCTCGTCTGCGAAAATACTATGATTCACTACAGCATGGCGCATGAACCAGTTAGCATAGTCGACTCTTTTTTGCAGGACATCAGGGCGGTTTCGTTCAACTGGGAGTGGCTTTGCCAATTTCACACGATACAATATACCTTCAAGTGTTCTTGCTACTGTGCGGTCATGGATTGTTGGTTTTCTTGGAAGACGCTGTCTCGATTCTTAATTTATCTGTGCTAGTGTCAGCAGGCAATTTTCGTTCAAAATGTCATTCAGGCAATTCCTCATTTCATCATCTACTCGAACATGATTTGCTCCTCCTCGTGGTCTCTCCGCGATCCTTCCTCCTCGCAAGTATCGTGCAACGATACTTCTTGCAGTTGAACGGTTCACTCCGATAGTAGCAGCAACCGTCAAATAATCTTCATTCACATCTTCGAAGGCTTGAATAATTCTTTGACGCTGTTTAAGTAGGATTCTGTTTCTTGGTGGCATGATTTTCTCCGGTTATTTCTGTCCACTTGTTCATACAGCGTACTGTGTACTGAACATGTAAAATGTTCTTCATTTTATATCTGCTTCAGCAAAATATTGCGCAAAAAGGAACATAAAATTTAAATGATAATGTACATACTCTTGTATTTTTGTTCATTATTATAAAATACATGTAACTACGATGAATGACACTAATGAATATTTTTTTCATCCTATTGTTTATTCGAAAAACACCAATGTTTGTCAGTTTACGTTAATGATTGACCATTTTGAATAAACGATTGTATGAAGGTGCAATTGAATGTACGTCTCTATGCAAATTGTATTATTGAATGTCTCTAATACGCAATTGATTGTCATACTATGCAATTGATTTTCCATTGATGTTAATGATTAATCATTACGCGAGATTGAAAGTATATTTTTTATGTTTGATTGTCCAAAGGTGCAATTGTTCATCCGTTGATGCTATTGAATGTTAATACATATGTAAATAGCGTTATTGAAAGTTCGTTCGCGTTCATGAATTTCATTGAAGTGCTAATGAATGTATATTTGCCGTATAGTTTCAACTGTTGACGTAAATGAATGTACATTTTGCGTAAATGAACAGCAAAAGGTGTAATTGATGTTATGTCTTCCTATTCTTCTTATTCTCCTTCCTGTAAAGAGAACATGAAAAAGAAAAAGGAAATTTGTATTCCTCCTCATATTGCAATAGAGTTTTCGACTCTGTAAGTGCAATTGCTTGTCAGCATTCAATGATTCCTTATTGATTATTATAAAAAAGCTCGGATATAACACGTACTGTCATTGGTTGAAAGAGCGTGCTCTATGAGAGTATAGAGCATAGAACTGAGCTAAAGCTGTCACGCCATCTGCCAAATCGTACTATATCCGACCTTTTCCGGGACTTCTTTCTAGCTTTTCTTTCGTTAATAAAAGTGAAATTTCGGAACAAGCGAACAAAGGTTTGCAAAAATGCCAGGCGCAGTAATTTACGTTATTGTAGCGTGAGCAGAGACAAAAATCCTCATAGATAAAACAAGATAGACAGTCCGAGTTTTTTTAACGGTTTTTACGCTCAGTTAGATTGCGAGTTTACGTACGGTAATAAAAATCAAATACAGCTAACACTTGTATAGTATATAAAGTTTCGAATTCAAATAGAAAAAAACAGGAATTATGAAAAATATAACCTGGCATAACTGTTAAAATTCCTACAAATCATGATGGTGTCAGAGCGACTTAAGGTCTATCGCGGCTAGCTAATCATGGCGATCTTCGGTCATCGCAGTGGAGCAAGCCTCAGGAACTAAATCGACTACCCCTCGAGTGAAAATTAAGAGCTTGCCCTGATTACCTTTCCGATGCGTTGAGTGGAAGGCCAGATCAGTCACTGCAACCGAGTTTTACGGCGCTGTCATTCCGAGCGATCTTTTTGTCTTAGTGAATTCGGCTGTTGTTCATTCATAATACACTCGCCTTGAACAGTTTGTTTTCTACTTGTCATGTGAAATAACTTGCATATTTTTGTGAGCTACGATTGGGCCGAATTTCACTGAACATTTCACTTTCAGATCCTGTATTAGAAACTAAAAAACTTCAGGTAAAAGTGTTAAATTCGACGTGCCGAACTATTTTAGTTTCTAAACTATTGCAGAATATGAAATTTGATGGTTTTTGAACTTTGATGGTTTGACATTTTTGACAGCTTTAGTCTTGTACAGCCAATCAGATTATTTGAACCATTCTAACAGGAATTTTGATTGGCTTATTGTAGCGTGCTTTATGAGAGTATAGAGCATGCTGACGACACTGTTATTCGCTTTGGAAATAAGATTTGTTTTGAAAATTGAAAGTAATTCTTGGGGAATTTAACGGATTCTTTATTATAAAACAAATAGAGAAACCTTGACTGTGCTCTGTTCTGTTGTAAAACAGTTAGGAAGCGGCTAGAGCGCTCAAGAAGTAGGGAGAAACACTCGAGTACGTCTCGTGTTTTTCCCTACACTTCTTTCGTGCTCTAGCCGCTTCCTGCGTGCTTTACAACAGAACAGAGCACAGTCAAGGCTTCTCTATTTGTTAAATATAAAAATTCGCAAGAAATTATTTCTTTAAGGACACGGAAGTTTTTCCAAATAAGTACAGGCGACCTCGAATCACGAACAACAACAAAACGCCCTGGCTGTGTCCTTTCCTGCCTTTCTCACTTCTGTGATTTTCCAACAGTAAAGAAAGGGATTCAGAGATGAGCTCAGATAAACTAAAGTTTTCGTAAAGAGCCACAGAGCATGAATTGCTGATCCACTAAGTACTGTATGTCTCAATATCGACAGAATTATAAAAGGGGTGTAGCATGCCACTAAAGCCAACTGCACCCAAAATATGCTGGAAACTGTTTTCTGATATTGTTTGATGTTTAGTTGAACTCTTCCGTTTAATCTTTGTTTTGATGAACCTTTTGCTGTCCATGCACGTACTCTTCCCCTCCCTGTACCTTTTACTCCTGCTCCTTCTTCTGTGGCTGTTCTTGTCCCCGTTATTGCGCCTGCTTCATCTTTTCCTGCTCCTATATCTTCTCCTGCATTTGACCGTCCTTCGCCAGGGTTGTCTTCTACTTCAGCCTGGTACCGCTGTAATCTCAGGTAGATCTTTACGTAGCAAAACACGGAAGTAACCAGAGATACCACAACGGCCACAAAAGTTTTGTTTTTAAGGTAACATATTTGTGGTTCTTTTATGATAAGCAAGTGCTTTTTAGATGAAAAAATTTGCATAATATACTTATGTTAAGGAACATCGTGGTGAATTCTCATAAATAGACATCATTGAGCTACAAACAACAACAAAACGCTCTGATTGTCTTCTTTACTGCAATTCTCACTTCTCTGAAAAATTAATTATTTTGCCACGAGTGTTCCCTAAATTCAGAATTCATTAGCCAGAGCCAATTTGCCGGCACGTCAGGATATGTTAGGGAGTAGAGGTACTCTTTAACTTGGCGAAAAACATAAGTGCAAGGCTAAAAAATATTCGTGAAAATCTTAGCTCGATATTACTTTTTCCTCTGAATGAATTCGATTAAGGTTTAAGTTTAAAAGAAAAAACACAACTTTAAAATTAATTAAATTTGCTTTGAAAGGAGTTGGGTGTGGTGTGCGGAAAAAAAGTGTTACCACCGCAAATAGCCAGCTGAAAAGAAACAATTACCTCCATGCTTCTTTTGAAGTAAAAATGAAGAAATAAGCAAAACGAAATATTGGAAAATCACCGCAGGTAAAGAAAACAAATGGTATTGACCGAAAACCCTTCAACTCTGTTTTTCTTGAATATAGAAAACCCCCCTTCTGCAGTTGAAAGTCTTACATGGATGGCTAGAGACACTTAAACATCACCACCTGCTCATTTCGGAAACTAGATTCGTTCTTTGGATGTTCAGTGTGGTGTTCAAGAGGAGAGTTCTCAACGCCTTTAGCAATGAAAGAGTGGTAACTGCTATAAAATAACATGGAGAACCTAACGGAAAATACAAACCAAACAAGAATTAATCAATTTCGTTGCTTCATGGGCGTATATGATCGAAGTCTTATTATGCTTGTTTCGTCATTGATCTTATAATTTCCATTGCAGCCATTGTGGGAAATGGTCTCATTCTTTTCCCTCTCTACAAGATTTCTTCCCTTCATCAACCATCAAAATGTTTGTTCAGTAATCTTGCATGCACTGATATCACTGTTGGACTCAGTTTCCAGCCGTTTCATCTCCCTTACATAATTTCCCAAGACACTCTGCAATTTGTTACCATGGCTTGCTCATCAACCGAACCTTGGGGGTTATTTTCTGTGGCGTCTCTGTCCTCACACTGACTGCGATAAGTACAGACAGACTTTTAGCTGTTTCACCAAGGTTAAGATATCGACAAGTGGTAACTCTGTGGCGAGTAGTCCTTTGCTGGCTTGTTTGCATTACAAGAGGAATAACAAACCATTCTATCCTTCCTATTTCTTTGATAATCAGTAACATGGGTGTAATTTTTTCGATGATGACTTCTACTTTCTGCTACATAGAATTTTAGATAAAAAAACTCCACCGTCAAGAAGCTCAACTCCAAGCTTAAACTATCATTCCCAAATTGTGTGATACAAGTACATTTTTCAAAGATAAAAACATAGCAGAATTACGTACTCATTGTTGAGTTGAATTAACAACTGAAAGATGGAAACTTAAAAGCCGCGCTTCAAAAAATTGCGATATCACTGTCATCATCTGAATCATCATCGCCAGATATCGTGATTTCAATTTCGTTGTCATCATCATCATCGTCATCGTCATCGTCATCATTTTCATCATCATCGTCATCGACATCGTCATCTTCCTCGCCACCTTCGTCGGATTCCTAAGAGAAAAAAGGCATGGAGTCGTTATTTTATTGACCTACATCAAACACGTGTTGCACTAAGTGACGTGTTTTTGAAGTATGTTCCAAAAGTAATTTAAAGTTCATCTCTGCTTTAGTGCCAGGGGGCGCTATAGTCCACAACCTAACAAAGTGCAGGATTTTGTATGCAAATAAGGCATGAACCAATTACATAACCGAATCCGCCTCCAAGATGGCGGTTTCACTTCTCTTTGATTGGTCCGTTCCTACGGATATTGATGTGAAAGTCCTTAAGATTCTCATACCTGCTCGTCCTCGTCATCAGCCCTACGCAGCCGCCCGACTTCGTACACCCGGCAAACGCTTTCGTCGGTGCTGGCCTGATTCTAAAAAAGAACGTTACCGAATTTATGATATGCAATAATTCACGTGAACTGTTATGACATGATGACAAGATCTTTACGATGATAGTTTGAAACTTATGCAATCATCAAATGACAAGTAAAGCCAGTCAGATGGTTCGCATTGCCAAAGTTTCTCCCAGTTGTCGTGGCATGGGGTAGCTGGGATTACTGCTGGCTCCTGAGCTTGCAGTGCAGGCGTTATATTAGGGCGAGTTAACGTTAAGAAGTTCGCGATCGATTATTTCACCGGCCATGTTTAACTTAGAGTTTGATTGGAAAGTAGAAGGAGGGGGCAGTGAAAGGCGAAAAGACGCTTGCTCGAAGAGGCTGTTAAAAAGCGAAACACCCCATGACTAATAGTGCCTCGCCGCATTCTTGGAATTGAGCAAGTAACCGTAACCACAAGAAAAAGAAAAAAAAAAGAAAAAAAAAAGCGTAGAGCGGATGAGTGAAACTGTGAGGCAGTTTTTTTTCAGCGCAGAGACAAATGGCTTCGACATAACCTTTTCCGAGGACACAGATATGAGCTGAAATTCGCTGCATCTTATGTTCTTTGAGTGTAGCTTCCGTTCATCACTTTGACGATGTTTCTTCCATTTGATCGTAAACGGTACTTTGAAGCAGACACACTTCTGCACTCGAAGGTTTGTTTTATAATTAGTTTTAAAGCTAACCAGCATCTGAAATAGAAAGCTTTTCCTAACAAAACCAGTGGGTAACACTGCCAGCAGATCTTTTCCAGTGACCAGTGTGGAAATTAAGACTTTTTGCTACCCTCGTAATGCGCGAGACACTCCATGTTCTGATGAACACTTGAGAGATTCCCTCAATCTGTCTACAGCCGCTTCCTGCTCTAAAAAAATTCGGTTTTTCTAGGCAGCTTCCTCGTGAATGAAATCGGAATTGTCAACTACGCCTTCGAAAAAGTTCACCCTCTTTTGTTTTTCCCGCAAGATAATCATGAAGCAGTTTGGCTAGTGATTGACAAGTAGAGCTAAACCGCACCAATCGGCTCAGGTCTTACGATCAAGATAAATTGAATTTAATGTTTCATAGAAATCACAAGAATCCTCTTACCTCTGAAGAAGTGTCGGAGAAGAGGGAGAAAAAAAGAGAAGAGAGGAAGTTAAGCAGGAGCGGGAGAGGAAGAGGATGGGAATGAAAGAAGAAGGATGGAAGGGAGGAAAACAAAACAAGGCAGAGGTTTCCGATTTTTAAGCTTACCTCAATAACGGCTACAAAGCTGTCTGTTATATCGGTACACAAATCAAATATTGTCTTCTTAACGTCGATTGTAGCTGTTTGAAAGCAATTGAAATTTCCAACATCATTTTCTCACTCATTTGGTAAACGTCAAGATGTTTCAAATTAACTGATAACGAGCGCCAAACAAAATTTCTATTAAAATTTGTAGCAAGCCCTCCTGCTCACCTATTGGTTGATAACCTGTTGCGTCAAAAGTCCTGAACGAGGTCTCGTACTGTCCAAGGAGCCTGGAAGCTAGCGGTATTTCCAAAGGATCCGAAAGATGTTTTACTATAAAATACGGAAGAACAAATACCGCTCCCTTCAGTCCAGAATTCATTTTTTTTTTTCATTTTTTTTGAGACATCAGAGGCTCTGAGGGACTTTTCCCTGAGGGCCCAGTTATGTAAAAGGCGGATAACGCTATCCGACGGATAGAGTTTTATCTAATGGATAGCGCTATCCAACCTTCGAAAGACTGGAGCCGGAAGTTTTAGGGTTGTGAGTGGAATAAAAGAGCTAGAGCTCTTTCACTTTTCCAAACACCGCAAAAGTTGCTAAATAATTGATGAAAAGTTGAAAAATTTCCTTACGCAATTTTGGATGTCTATAAACTGCTAAAAACCTATGGAACCATAATCCCGGGTGAGTATTCTGTGCTCTCAATTTGAATTTGAATATCGAGATGACATAAAGATCGCAACTAAAAGCTCACGACTTGGACGCACTAAAACCTCAATGTTGGGTCTGGTTTCCTTCGTGAAAAATTAATAAAGTATCAACAAATTTGAGAAGTGTGTAAACAAGTAAACATGAAATTACCCCCATACATGACGTCACCACTGTTATTGAAGATCACGTGACATTGATCTAGTGAAGGACATGTGTCCAGTAAATGGAAAGAGCGAAGAAGCCACTGTTTTTAGCGTCAAGGATTATTGGCAAAGCAAAAGGCACACGGTTTATTTGAGATGAGTTGCTTTGGACATTCTAAGGGGTTAGTGTCACAAGAAACAGTAGTGCTTCGTCAGTTGTGAGGGCGGGCAAATAAGATAGTTTGGTTTTATCGACTAGGTTGATGATGTAAATTGGCCAGCAAATCACCAAGGATATTCAGACATAAGTTTATACTCCGTGGATCAGTGAGATGACTGTATATTGCTTCATGAAAACGCTCAAGATGAGGAAACAATAAAGTTTTCTTATGAAATAATAGTCCTTGATATCTATCTCTCTCCCAATTCACTGTCAAAGTAAGAAGAAGGAGGTAGAGTGATTTTTCGAGATCCGTGAAAGGCCGACGTTGTGTTCCCTTATTTTCGTGAATCTGGACTCACGGCTTTACAGTATAGCATTGGCTCGTTCTTTAAAAACGAAAAAAAGGATACAATCTCTGAATTGATGATAATCTCCAGCCCGGAGGGATGAAAAACGCCGCTGACAAAGTTGTTAAACTTGTCAAACTTGTCAAACTTGTCAAACTTGTGTATAACCCGTTTGCCTTTGACATCCCATAATACACCGTCGTTTAGTACCAGGTCGTCCGTGGGATTAAAGGAGGCGAGGCTCTTTGAGTAGTTGTTAGTGTTGTTGGAATTGTGCAGAGTTAGTACCCGCTGACCTGTCGCAGTGTTGTAAATCTGATGGTTGAATATAATCTAGTGAATAATATCATCACACTCTAACTGCATTCTAATGCTAGTTGTTATCGAGAAAGAAAAAGGGGGTTTTGGCACAGAAGCACCACAAGCAATAAACGACAAAAAAAGAAAAAAAAACCCGAATTAAATAAAAAACAAATAAATCTCGAGTTCGGCGCCTTAAAGTTTGACTAATGTTTCAAAAGACGCATTTCAACTGAGTGACGTGAAAGAAAAACCAAAGTTATTTGTGAAGCATATCAAAATAACAAATCAAAAAATTATCAAACACAGCCAAGAGGCCCCAGAACAAGTAAACTGAGGCGCAGAGAGCTGATCTTGGCCATGAAGTCTGGGCAAAAAATTCCTCTTGAAAGTCCGTGTATTCGAGACAAAAAACGATCTCACACAAACTTGGGCGAAATTAGCGATTCTATCATCCTTGCTGTCCCGTGTTCACGCACTAGCAATTTCTTTGATCTATTTTCCTTTTGTAAATGTCCTAAATGAACAGCGACAATTTGTCAAACTGAGGCTACTCGCGATGTATTTGGAATTGAAAATGCATCACATGTCTTAAACTCACATGCGCAGTAGCGTCGTGTGTGCAAATAATTCTGTCTTCTGATAAATTACTAAACTTTACCCAAGTGTCCTCGCTAAATGGATGTCTGAGCCAAAGAGAAACAAATAAAATTATAAAGTAAATAGCACTTTTTATCAAATAGAGAGATGAATGTAACGACGAAACATTACAGCTCGCCAACTGTCACCGTGTCATTAACACCAATCCGATTATAGGATACGAGCCATGATATACACCTAAATTATTTCCCATTTTTCTTGTTTTATCTTGAGCGTTGATTGCCGCAGGTGAATTAAGTTGGAGTCATTGCTCGTCTCCTGTAATTTATGAAATTAGTTTGTCTAAGTGTCTTCTGTAAAAGTTGTAGCTCTGAAAGAACAATGTAAAACTTTTTTTTGTATTTCAGCGATCCTCAAATCAATAAAAATTAATGGTAAAACATAGTAAAGTATGTGTCTGTTTTATGTTTCTGCGACAAACATTGTAGTTTGTTAAAGGTGAGATACAAATAAACCAAGCAGAGACACAAACAAGGACGTGCCTATCAGATGCACTAGTGGTACCAATCAAACAGGTTTTCAAGTTCAAAGACTTACTTCATTTCGAAAACATCTCCAAATGACCAAAGAGCACAGGGAGGCAAAGCAGACGAAGATGACGTCAATAAAAGTTCGCGGTCCTAAAAATTGAAGAATGAAGTACAGAAAGACAATTTCAGTGATAAATGAATTCGTGAACACAACCTGAAAGGGTCACATAAGCCTTAGAAAGGTTCATAACGTTGCGAAACGCGCTGCAAAACTGATGAATAAAGAGGGTTGATTGGTTTCAGTGAAAGATATGGAAACTAAACAGTTAACAAGAAGACTGAATTTGACCGAACGTTAAGTAATTTAAAAGCAATAGAGGAGCTGCCTTGTTTGTGAGGCGTGAGTAGTCCAGTGGTCAGTGTGCTGGACTCTGGGTCCGACGGCCCGGGTTCAAGTCCTGGCTGGGGCATGACGTTGTGTCCTTAAGCAAGACGCTTCACTCACATTGCTTCGTCTTCTCGGATAGGACGTAAAACCGTAGGCCCCGTCTCCTGCAGGGTAGGAGACGTTAATTTCCCACGCACGAGATTACTGTGTGGTGGATGTCCTCCCCTGGGGTGGGATGGGTGGGAGACACTAATTGTAAAGCGCCTTTGATCATTCAAATGTTAAAGGGCGCTATAGAAGTAAATAAATTATTATTATTATTATTATTATTTGTGTGGATGTGGAACGAAATCGAACATCGAACATAACTTGTTACCATTTGACTGTTGGGGAAGGGAGGGGTGGGTGCGCCCCCCAAAAAACGTGAAAAACATTAATGAAACTTTCGACCTGTTCGAAGTAGAAAGAAAGGTATTTTTAACTATATGAGGAGGGAAACTTCCATGTTGTACTCTTACTTTTGAACATTGGCACATGGAAATTGCTCTGTCTGCGCTACAGAGATAAGTCGCCTCTTCCTGCAAAAGATCATTTTTTAAAAATAAATACGTAAAATAAAAATGAACATGAAAATCATACACTGAACGGTTTAAATCCAAAAAAGAACCAAAAAAAAAAAAGAAGGAATAGGTATGATACAATTGACAACTTAACTTGTCACAATCAACGACTAATTCATACACATATAGCTATTTCAAGAAAAATTTGGCGTTTGACTTGAAATCAAAAGGTGTAAATTGAGTTTTGTACCTGTCCAGTTATTAAGTTGTATTCCTTCAACTCGCCTATTTGTGTTCCAAGTAAAACAGACTTGCCATCGGGCTGAGGAGAAAAAGTAAAAACTTAGGAACTACGTTTACATGACCTCATAAAAGCCACTACTTTTTTTTAAACTTAGTAAGGATAATTATTACGGGTAGAAAAAAAAATCATAATTTCCATTTTACTAAGAATCAGCCAAATGCAAACGACACAAACAAGAGGTTCAAACCATTTGACTTCTAAGAGCGACCAGCGTCTAATTTCTCTCTGCAATATTACTCCTTGAATCAAACATTAGGATCACGAGAATAAAGAAAATGATCACCAAATAAGAAGCTCTTGATTTTTAAACAAATTCTCTTTGTCAGCACCTTAGGGATTACATACAGAACAGTAAGGAGAGTATGCATACTGATGTTAGCATGTAAAGGGTCAAGCCCTGAAGAGAAATTTTTAAGGAGTAAATTTGATGTCTGAGGAACTGTGTTACGGTTTGTTATCTTGAACATTATCTTGAGCAAACTTGGCATATTCGAATCGTCTCCTTGCGTCCAAACGTCTCTGCTAATAAAACTGAAAATAAAAGACTTCAAAAGGAGATCAACTAGTGTCACGACCTTGCACGTGAAAAACTCCACTTCTTTTAGTCGATGCGAAGACGATGAGCCGACGCTTTTGAAAAACACGAAAAATCCACTCTGTTCAGAGATTATGGAAACCTCCGTCACCTGTGTTCAGAAATACCAGGGACTTTAAGAACTGAGAACGCGGTGGTCTGGAAAACGTGAGGACCGAGGGTGGGGCTGGGGCGAGCACCGCGTTCTAAGCGCGGGAAATATGTAGTTAAGATCAACAACGCGATCATTTGGACTAATAGTTATGGTCTGGAAAACAGTGAAAACGCTTTTTGCCTTTCCCTATAAGAATGACTCAAAACTCATTTAAGACTTTACAGGAAGCTTTGCTCCTTTCTCTGGAAGAAAAGCTAATAGATGACGAAGAATTTGCGGTGCTGTATGAAGAATTCACTCCCAAAAACCTTCCGTTTCGCCACTGGGATTATGAAAAATTTTCCCTCGAAAACAAAGACCCCGCACAGTGTAAGGCAGACTTCAGATTTGAAAAGAATGACATCTCATTATTGGTGGATGTTTTACAGATGCCTGATACCTTCACATGCCCGAATGGTACCGTTTGTGATTCAACAGAAGGACTTTGTGTTATACTAAAGCGTTTTAGCTATCCATGTAGGTTGTCTGATATGATTTCTACTTTTGGTCGATCAGTACCCGAGCTTAGCATGATTAGCAACGAAGTTACTGAATGGATGTACAATGCTCGTGGCCACAGGATTACCGAATGGAATCATCTCATTATGTCTCCTAACCTACTGCAAACTTACTCTGTAGCAATTCATGACAGAGGTGCCGCCTTGGACAACTGTTTCGGCTTTGTTGATGGAACAGTTCGTCCCATATCAAAACCAGGAGTCAATCAAAGAGCTGTTTATAATGGCCTCAAGCGTGTTCACGCTCTTAAAAATTCAATCCTTGGCCCTACCAAATGGATTGATTGGCAATCTGTTTGGACCAGTAGGTAACGGTATATTCATTCATTTTTTATAGTGGGATAGTGCCGTAGCTGTTTTCAATTGGATATACATTTTTATCACTTATGTGAAGTTAAAAGTTAGATTGATTTCTTTTCTCAAAAGGTTAAGCTAACGTTTCTTGATGACTTCCTCCCAGTCTCTCAAATCAGAG